>NW_018252974.1:2412-10510 GCF_001263595.1 Phalaenopsis equestris
ATAAAATCTATAATTATTGTTAAGTTTTTGGTGCAGTTGCTGAGGAATTAAATCTTTTAACAATAATATTAAATACTTGTATTTTTAAGCATATATAATGTCACTGTAATTCACCTTATGCTTCGTAGTGTTCTTCGAAAGAATCAAGTTAAATTGGACAATAGCTTAGTTAGTCCAAAGAGAAGGGCAAAAAACTCTCAGAAATCTTTTGTGAAAATGTTGTAACACTATTATTATGCATTGAAATTATTGCTTTGCTGACGAAAATATACTGTCCAATGTAACTTTAATTTTTAATATTCAATATTTATTCCCATAAAATGCAGATAGCAAGGAAAGTTGACTTTAAGTGCCCCATAAAATTTGAAATTTTAAAAATACTTATTATTTATTTCAGTGTGAACTATGACCAAAATCTATCACACTAAAACAATTCTCTTATTTAAAGGGATGTTGAAGAAATACATAAGTGAATCCTTGAATTTTAACTTGCTTGGCCCTTCCTCTTCTTAATTCCTTCCTCATCTATCTCAACTAATTGTAATTCACGAGTAATGTATTTATGAGAAAAAGCTTTTATCTCAATTTCTAACTAGACATAATGAACAAGGTTTTGAACCCTGGTTAGTATGTACCTTCTTATTTCTATCTCTGAAACAACCATCGTAATCCAGTGGATTATTACTAGTGAGCTAACTTATTGAGGGTGATGATGTTGTGAGCCCTTCTGCTATGCATGCTGGTGCCACATCTATTCCAGATGATGATTTGATCGGGGTCGAAGAGGTCTGACGCATTAGGCTTCATTAACCTCGCTGAGAGGGAAAGAAGCAGTCTACCCTCTCCTCATCCGTCATCAAGAGAGGAACAATGTCCTATCCTGAGTGCAAGTCCGGACGAAGCAGGGTTTGAATCGAAGGCCAATCTAGAAATGGAGACCTTAATCTATAGATTTGATAGAGACCACACTACTCCTCTCACCGAGCCAGATGGTAGTTCCATGTTTTTAGAGGGACTTCGACGAATTAAATGGAAGTAGTCCATGGGTGACAAGGATTTCCCATTTGCCTTTTTTCCATAGGGGTAGTGATGTGTGGATCTTAATGCGGGAGGAGGGGCTAAAAGTTGTTATTTTGAGGGTGTTTTTGTTCTTTTTCTCTCTTTTTTTTTATTTGGAGTCGTCAACTTATCTATCATTGTATGATTTTCTTTTCAGAGTAAATCTCTCTTCTGGATCATATGAATGATATTGACAAATTGGAATCAAAAGATAAAGATATGCAACAAAGGAGACAAATAAAAGGAGTGTGGAAAAATTTTATAAAGTAAACTTTGCATGATAGCCAAAGAGCGTACGTCCAAAATGAGATTAGATCAAAAATGCTTTGGAACATATCGACAAAGAAGACTCTATGAAAGCAACCCACAATCAGAGAGTGAAGTGTGTTTGCTTATTGTAGGGTCAAGAGCAACTCTCAAAGGGACCTATTCATTTGGTTAAATATATCTTAGAGGATGCCCAAGAATACTCTTGATTAAAAGAATTTTGCTGACATTTAAGTGACATCGAGCAAGATGTGTCACAAAGAATAATTATCTCACAGAAGCATCTCGAGGCTTTCAAAGCTCTCGCTAAACCACATGGCAGAGAGTGAGTCTCTCACATCTCAGATGGGTAATGGTTCATCAAAAATTGAGGTATATGAAATAACTAAGTCACCTCGTAGGGTTCACACTGTGTTCAAACATAACTGGGCCATAAAGGCAGAGGGTGAATCACCGTGTCCTAAAAAGGTGACATCCTGTCTGCAATCAAGGACTCTGAGATGAAATCGTCGAACCATCAAAGTACAGATCTGTCATCACAAGCAATTAGGGCTTTATGTATACCGATTCGTGAAGGTATTTGACCCAACACAGCTAGAGATTCTTTATCAACAATCCATGAATTGCGTCTTTGAAGGGGACCTCGATAGCTCTAAGGTATAGAGAAAGAAAATCTAAATCTACTTAGTCATCAAACTAAGGATCATACATTTAGCCAAGGTTAGTCTGAGTATTGAAGCCTAGATTAGTTTGATAAGTTTCCTAGTTAATGTTATGGATTGGGACATATAAATAAATAAACTTACCCCCTGACACTAGAGGAAATACCTTAGAAAGGTGTAACCCATGGTTACTAACAAAAGTATTTTAGACCGCTTCAAGACTATGAATCCCTTGCTGCAGAATTTAATGAGGATTCTTAGTTCTGATGTTGGTGTAGTTGACAGATACCCATGTCCCTGAGATGATGGAAAGCCATGAGTAGCTTGACTGGGGATGTTATTCCCAAAGTCTAGATTAGTCCACCCTTTAGAATTCTTTATAGAATCTAGGGTTTCACTTCTCATATAGAAACCCTTCTTAGTTGACTCTGCCTTTAGCTTAGAGTTTTCAATCATATATATTAGCTAAATCAAGTAATCTCGATCCATCCTTTAACCTCGTCTGATTAGTTCAAACTCAAGATCAGTCATTTTCAAACTCTTCAACCATCATTCTTCGAGTATAGACCTCCTCCATTGGATAGTCGATCCCTTCATTCGAACCTTTCCATGACACATTATCATCAAATTATAAGACCCATCTCTTTGAGCTTAATTCTTCCAATATGGACCTTCTATTTATTTTTCAAACCACTTTAATCATGAAATTCTAACTTCTAACTATTTGACTCATCACATTAATTGAGAGTTTTCTTTAAGACTCAGGTCTTTAGAGATGCAATTAACTATGAGGACTTGCCCTTGTAGGAAATCTAGACCCTATAATCTAAACCCTATCTAGTCTTAGGAATAGATAGGGGAAAAATTTGTCCATTTTAAGTGATCGAACCCATTGTAAAGTAGTATTTCTGTCTTGAGATGATATATTATTTTTAATATTGTGTTTGATTATTTAAATAATTAAAAATTTGAATGTGTATGGTTCTATAAAGACACCACATCTTCCCGAAAAATAAAACTAATTGTTGCCGCCCATTTTTTCTAATATGCTTGAAAAATGAAGAAGATGTTCATAGAGCTCCTAATGTCGATAAGTATACTCTCCATTTGAAGGTCAAAAAAAAAAGAGAGAAATAAATATAGTGTCATTGTAAGGATTTCCTTTGGCAGGTAATTCTTCATCAGTGAAGAAAATTGATGAGTCTTGTGAGGTGTGTCCCAGAGTCAGAGCCATCGAGAAAACTTTTGAGCAGTAAGCTAACCATTTGCGCTGCTTCACCACCTCTCCTAAATATGATTGGTATAACACCTAAGATGTGGATTGACAGAACTCGAGCAAGCTCGTTGAGATTTTTATCGCCCAACACTTTTCCCTACTGCTGAGCCACTGTCTTGGATGCTACAGACTCTTTCATCATTTCAACTTTGATTAGCTTCTCAATCAAATTTTGGAGGTTTTGACATTCCTCCATGTCATGTGTATGATCCTTATGATACGCATATTATTTCTTTATGTCTTGGAGATACCCTCCTATTTTTATTGGAAGTGTCTTTTTAAGTAAGTTTTTATTTCAGATTCTTTCCACTGCTTAGGACATAAAGACTTTTAGCATGGTGGGTTGACCAAGTTCTTGGGTTGGTGGTGATGGTCTCCTTTCGTTGCGCCTTTTGGCTTGTCAAGTTGGATATAATTTTTCATCAAGATAGACCTTTTTACCTGCCAATCAGTTTTAAAGGTTGATTACAACTCTCTAAATATAGGGCCTCGCGGATGGACATTGATTTTTTTCTTGGTCTCCAACCTCCTTCGTGGTTGCTTCCCTTTGGTGAGTACCGATCAAAGGATTTTTTTTTGGCGGTAAGAGGAGAATTACACTATATGATGCATATACGGTCGCTGAAGACTTCAAATAGCCCAGTCAACTTCTTGGATTGCTACAGCTTAAGGTCGTAGCAAAATGGGCTCTCCATGATTCCAAGTGTCATTGTTACAGCTACGATCATAGGTTCGAGATCCTGGACTTCCAATAGTTCTCTCTGGAAGTAGGTTATAAATCTTTGCATGGATTTTCTCGCCCTTGACACAGTTTTAGGAGAGCTTGTGAATTTCTCTAGGACTTCTGGACGTTGGCGAATTGGTTTATAAAACTAATGAGGGTCGACATTCTAAGTTTTTTTTTAAACAAAAGCAACACTTGAGCGCATTATTGAATCTTGGTAAACATATGGTCCACTCAAAAGAGATGGTGTGGTTGGTCAGATTCGACTGTCCTTAATAGTAGTCGAAAGTTGAGACCTTCAAACATTTTGGAGGCTTGGTTTCAAAAATTTGTCATGAAAAGGCATTTTTCTGTGGCATGAGTCGTGATGCATCCTTATGGTTGTGTTTGTGATGGTATAGTGGGGTAGGCCCACACTGTCGAAGTTGTAGATGTCTTGATCCGCTTCATGTGATCCTTCATCGTTCAGAGTAATCATCCTGTGCAGGAGAAGAAATGTTGTTAGCCTTCACATTTGAGCTCTCTTAGTGTTTTGAGCGCCTTTGATTGCCTTCATCATCTGCTCCTTGATTTCATTGATCTGTTGAGTCACAAACTGTTGTTAATCATTCTCCGATGTTGGAGTTTTTCTTCTTGATTTGTTCATCTTTTTTATCTGTAATATTATTCATATTCATCGCACCTTTCAGGATGTTAAAACAAGATATGTTCATGAATCACACCATAGGAATAGAGTTTAAGCAGAGAAAGATAGAAATTCGAAACAAACTAAAGTTTTAGAAGCACCAAAATTTAGTGCTCCCCGCATGTCCTTTTTTCGGGAAAAATTAATCTTTAAATGTTATTGTTGTCGTATTTATAGTAAATGGAAGTTACATTAGGAAATGTCGATGTTGCCCTTGAAATTCTTACTATCGGTCGGTCATCTTAACTGTCAAGATCATCATTACTTTTGTCAAATCCCTCCTAATCAGAGTGCTACTTTACCCACTCCTATGTTGTTCAGTAGTTCGTTTGCTTATTCAATTAGCTTGCTTGAGTCAGCCAATTGAACGATTTGCTTTGTGCCCGCTAGGACCTATTTAAGTTCAACAAGGTTGATTTTTCGCCGGGTGTCCTATCTTGGGAAGTAGCATATATATATATATATACATATATATAATTTATTTTTATTTTTTGTTCAATAAAAAATTTTATTAACCAAATCAATAATGAAAAGTCCAAATAACCCGTTGCCTTGAACAAAAAAATAAAATCACAATTTTATAAAGTGAATCAAACTAACTAAATATAATAAGTTAGATTTAATCTTTTGAAATTTAAACCAACTACAGACCCTTATAGCTTCACTTATCAAAGATTTATTCAAACGGTAGAGTACGCTTTACTGGATAAAATTCCAATAAGAAATTTTATATATAATATAATAGCAGGAATTTTATCCAACTAAATGCAAGCTCATGGCCCTTATATCGTCCACCAACCGGAAAAATTCCCGTCGAGACGACCCACCGTCCCCCACGGTTCCTCTCACCTCCTCCGCCACCCTCGCCGCCGCACCTCTCATTTCCTCCGCCTTCTCCCCCTCCATCGCCGCCCTCACCATTCTCTCCACCACATCCCTCTTGCACACATCCTTCATATCCAACCCCACCCCCCACACCTCCTCCACAAATCTGCTATTTATAACCTGGTCCGCAAAGAAAGGCCAGCACACCATCGGCACCCCCGCCGCCAAACTCTCCAACGTCGAGTTCCATCCGCTGTGCGTCAAGAAGCACCCCACCGCCGGATGTCCCAAAACGTCCTCTTGCGGCGCCCATCCCACCACTTTCCCTCTCTCCAACTCCCCGAACACCTCCCCCGCAGCCGCAGCTTCGGCCAACAAATCATTCCGCACAACCCAAAGAAACCTACAGCCGGAGTTAACCAATCCGTTCCAGAACTCGCTGAGTTGTTCTTTGGACAAAACTGCAACGCTGCCGAAGCTCACGTAGACGACAGAGCGGCGGGGCTGAGCGTCGAGCCTGACATCGATGCGTGGTCCTGCTCCCAGAGATTGGCCGAGTGGCTCTCGGGGGTGAAGAATGGGAGGAGAGCATGGAGCGGCCCGACCGCATAGGTGTTTTTGTGGACGTTGCAGGTGATGAGGGAGAGGGTCGGACCTTCTAAGGATTCTGTGGTATTGAACAAGAGTCCTTGTGCTTTGGAAACGTCTGCAGCTGATCTTGTTACGAGTTGAAGCACAGGGTCATCGGCGGTTCGTGCTTTAACGCAGAAGCTTGGCAGGTCCCGGCGACGTAGGATCGTCTCCATGCCAAGGACATTTTGAACCAACTCATCCATATCGGCGCCCTCTGAAATTGCTTATGCTTAGCTCTGGGAACAAAATTTAGGAAAAAGTACCACACAATTCTTGTTTATTTAAGTATCTAACTCAAGTTCTGCGCTTTTTTTTTTTTTTTTTTTTTTTGTTATTTTTTTATGTACATATATGAAAGTGTAACAATAAGATATATAAATAAATAAAAGTTAACAATTCAAAATTTTAAAATGAAATTATAGCAACATTCATACCACTCAATTCTTATGCATTTATTTATCTCACATTCAAAGATTGATTTTTACACCTATAGCATCTTTCCTGTGTATGAAAGGAGAAAATAGTGTAATGCACCTTTTCTTATATAGGTTAGGATAATTAATCTGTAAAAATCAAAATTTGAGTCCGAGATAAGTAAATACAAGCTTTTTGTAAATTTCCGAAAAAACATCAATTTTACATCCACACAATCTAAAGACCTCGATCACCACAATTCTACGACTTTTCTCAACAGTTATGTCTTACCAATCAATCTCCTGCGTTCAAAACATGGCTTTACTCTTCTCCCGGTAGATTTTGTGTCACTGGTTCTTCCTCTTCTTCGTCGAATTCAATTGTCATGTCCGCTTTAAATTTTGAAATTCTCATTCCCCCTGCAACGTCTATTTTACTTTTGTTTCTTTCCATGCGCTTCATGCCAGCTCCTGAATGAAGTATCCAGGAAAAATTATTCCACACGAACGGTGTATGCAAGATGTATACGTCTTCCAATTTGTATTTCGGTGGGCCTCAATTTTTTTTTTTAAGTGCTACCGAAATACATTTTTTCTCCCGATCGACGGTTGAGATCGATGGCGTATACAAGATGCATACACCTTCCGTATGAAATAAATTTTCGTATCCAGAGGCAAGATTCTGCCATGCGGAATGGAAGTTCGGTAGAAATCTTCTGCCATACACTCTAAACTTTTCGATGAATGTTTTCTTGAGTAATAGATGAGATTTCAGGTTTTCTTGGCCTGTTAAATTTTATGTTCTTAAAGATTTCTCCATAGAACGATGTACAATTAATATCCATTAACCATTAATGTCAAACATCTGCCTTCCAAGTCTTCGATCCACTCGCCTATACGGATAATAACTAAATAGCATAGTCTAACCTAAAGAAAACCTCAAAAGATATATTATCCTTCTAACAGCAAGTAAGAACCCCTAATTCGAGAATTAATGAATTAACCTAGTACTCCAAACTCGAAAGAACATCATCTGAGAAGTATTTGAAACAGTATACGACAGAATAATCTATTTCATCGCTCAAAATCTCTTATTCAAAAGCCTCTCAAAGCTATTGCTTAGTTCTACTTCCTAAACGGAAAATCGTAGATGTTTAAATCGAAGCTGATCTATATTAACAGTACCTGGAAAAGGGAGCTCTCCGTTCTTTAAAAGAAGGGGAATGCAGTGATAAGCCCAGAACGAACAGGCGCTGCTAGTGCGGAAGAAGATGACCGGGAGTCCCAACTCCGCAGGTACTTCATAGGCAAGGGATAGTGTGCCATCGGCGATGACGCAAGTGACCCGCGGCCAGCCATCGGGATCGATCCCGGACGCCGGGGTAAGGATCTCTTTGTAAGGCTGTCGGGAGAAGGAGCTGAGAGATTGCATGAGGTTGAGGAAGTCGAGCATGGGACGCGGATGGTCTTCGGGGAGGCCGTCGGGGATGGTGCGAAAGCGGAAGCAGGGGAGGCGGGCGAGCCGGGCTAAGTCAGGCGAATGGAGGAGAAAGA
>NW_018252974.1:10619-19903 GCF_001263595.1 Phalaenopsis equestris
TATGAAAGTGATGTGGATGTTGGCTAAGGAGAGGAGCTCGGCGAGCTTCAGCATCGGGGATGCGTTGCCCTGGGAGGGGAAAGTGAAAATTACAGCGTGAGCGGCCATTTGAAACAGACAAGAGGAATGCAGCAGGGAGGACAGAGAGGGTAAGCCGGGACAAGTCGGTAAGTTCTCCTTTTCAACGTATGTTCGATAAATTCAAGATTTACTTGGAACTATTTTTTATGACAAAAAAGAATATTTTATGGATAATTGTTAAAGTGAATCAAAGTCACTTTGTAGTCCAAAGTTATTCCAAAACAAAAAATGGCTCAATAAATAGAAAGAAAAGAAAAACTACTTTACTACTAGCCTATTAGAGCTATAAGAACAAGATGAAGTGTCATTTGAGCCACATTTTCACAATATTATTGAATTTGAAATACACACTAAGAGACTGAGACATTTACATATATAATACACAATCATTGAGTATTTATAAAATTTCACATTTACATATATGTCACTCAAATATTTAATATCACACAATAAATAACACTATTATAACTTTTTAAAAGTGAAATATAGTATTTCATGCACTTATTTAAGAGACGAAAATGATTGTATGTAAATATGAAGGTTTAGGTGTGAGATATATAAATACATGAGAACTATGTTTGCATAATGGTTTTTGCATTGTAATCCTTAAATTTGATATTTCCTTGCAAGGAGAGAAAAAGTTTTATAGATCTTTATCAACATTATGTGTTGAATCTAAATATGTCCAGGAGACACACAAGAAATAGAGCATCCGGGATCGAAAGAAGGGAGGGAGAGATAGAATAATAATGCAGTATTGAACAGTGAAAGTGTGCGTAAAATGGGCCCCGCCTTTTATAGGAAGGAGTCTTAAATACAATTACATAATGTACCCCTACGGTACGTAGGTACGGTGGAGGTACTTTGAATATTTTATCAGTTTTAGGATCTTTGATATCCACAACTCCATAGGGATAAACTTTTATCACAACAGATGGGCTCATCCATCTGGACTTAAGTTTGCTTAGAAATAATCTTAACCTTGCATTTTATAGCAGAACTTGTTGCACTGGCTCAAAATTTTTAGTAAGAATCCCCTGATCATGTCACATCTTCATCTTTTCATTATAAATCTTAGTACTCTCATAAGATTCATTCATTATCCCTTCAAGTTCATTTAATTGCAATAGTCTTTTCTCACTAACATCCTTTAAATTGTAGTTAAATTCTTTAATAGCCCAATATGTTTCATGCTCTAGCTCAACTGGTAAGTGACAAGCTTTCCCAAATATTAGTCTGTATGGGGACATTCTTATAGGAGTTCTATATGCAGTCCTATAAGCCTACAAAGCATAGTCAAGTTTGACTGACCAATCCATTTTGATTGGATTCACAGATTTTTTTCAATATTCTTTTAATTTCACAATTGGATAATTCAGTCAAATCACTTGTCTAAGGATGATAAGCAGTAGCAATTCGATGGTTAATATGATATTTCTTTAATAATTTCTCCATCATTGCATTTATGAAATGACTTCCCCCATTAGTTATGACCACTCTCGGTATCCCAAATCTATAAAATATATTTGTCTTTAAAAACTTTACAACACTTTGAGCATCACATCGAGGTAAATCAACAACTTCTATACTTTTAGATACATAGTCTGCTGCTAATAATATATATAAATTTCTGAAAGATGGTATAAATGGTCTCATGAAATCTAATCCTCAAACATCAAATACCTCAACTTTTAATACATAATTGAGGGGCATCTCATTTCTCTTAGAAATATTTCCTACTCATTAACATCGATCACAAGTTTTAATATAAGCGTTAACATCTCTAAAAATTGTAGGCCAATAAAATCCAGATTGCAAAATTTTGTATGTTGTTTTATGAACACCAAAATGTCCTCCAAAATCAGAATTATGACATTTTTAGATAATTTCATAAGTTTCTATAAGTTTCTTCTAAAGGCACACATCTTCAAATAATAAGATTATTTCCTTATTTATATAAAAATGGATCATCCAAAAAATAAGTCTTAGCTTCAGATAAAAATTTCCCCTTCTTTTGGTATATCATTCCATAGGGTATGATATCACTAACAATGAAGTTCACAATGTCGGCATACCATGGTCATACAATGGAACACACCACTCATTAACATTGAACAATTTTTCATCTAGAAAATGTTCATTAATCTCTTTTTCAAAATTCATTAATTTCTTTTTCAAAATAGGGTGCTTTTTTTAATTCAAGCCTGGACAGATAATCAACAATTTGATTCTCAGCTCCCTTCCTATTTACTATCTTAAAGTCAAATTTTTGTAAAAGAATAATCCATCTTATAAGTTTTTGTTTTGCATTCTTTTTTTTCATTAAATACTTAATAGCAGAATGATCAGTAAGCACAATGCATTTAAAGCACAATACATTTAATTCCAATTAATTATGATCTGAATTTATCAAAAGCATATACTACAACTAATAACTCTTTCTCGGTTGTGGTATAATTAATTTGAGCTTCATTAAAATTTCTACTAGCATAGTAGATTACTTTAAAAATCTTATCATGTTTTTGTCCTCAAACAACTCTAATAACATAATTACTAGCATCACACATTAATTCCAAAGATTTTCCCCAATCTGGTGAAACAATAATTGGTGCAGTGAATAATTTTTATTTTAATATTCAAATGCTTTTAGACACTCCTTATCAAAATTAAAAATTTCATCTTTTCAAATAAATGGCATAGTGGCTTAGCAAATTTTGAAAAGTCTTGATTGTATCGCCTGTAGAGTCCAGCATGTCCTTAAAAACGCTTAATTTCCTTCACACTTGTTGGGTAAGGTAAATTAGCGATCACTTGAATTTTTGCACGGTCTACTTCCAAACCATTTTCTGAAAACTGATGTTCTAAAACAATTCCTCCTCTTACCATAAATTGGTATTTTTCCTAGATGAAGACCAAATTTGTTTCTTCATAGCGCTTAAGAATTTTTTGATAAATGTTCTAAACATGATTTAAATGAAGTTCCAAACACTAAAAAATCATCTAGGAAAACTTTAATTCTTTTTTCAATTAAATCACAAAAAATAGCCATCATGTATCTTTGAAATGTAGTAGGGGCGTTACATAAACCAAATGGCATTCTTTTAAAAGCAAATGTACCATAATGAATAACAAAAGTTATTTTCTCTCGATCCTCATGAGCTTTTTTTATTTGGTGACAATCAGTATATCCATCCAAAAAATAAAAGTATTTATGCCCAACTAGTCTATCCAACATTTTATCTAAAAAGGGCAGTGAAAAATGATCTTTCTTAGTGGCGAGATTTAATAATCTATAATCAATGCATATTCACCACCCTATGACTTGTCTTATTTGTGTTAACTCATTATGTTCATTCATAGTCACAGTCACTCCTTATTTCTTAGGAACGCAGTGAATCGAACTAACTCATGCACTATCTGAAGTAGGGTAGATAACTCCAGCATCTAACCACTTTATAGTCTCTTTCTTAACAACTTCATTTTCCTATTAAGAATTTCCTTCATAAACTTGACATAACCTGACGTTTGTTCCAAGGCTTCAACAAATGGAATATTAATTGTAAACTTCTTAAAAGTTTCCATAGATTTTGAAAATTGTTTATCCAAGTTCTGTTGACGGTGCCTATAAGGAAATTGAGGTGATGGTTTTTCAAGTCAACTTTAAGTGGAAAAATAGGACTTTGAGCGTCCTCTTCAGACTCTTTAATTTCTTTTCTCTCTACTGCAGCTCTTTTTGAACTTTATTTTCCAATTCTCTTCCGCTTCTGAGTTGAACAACTTTTACTTGCTCTCTATTTTGGTTTTTTTGATTTACTTCATTATTACTAAGAAATGTTTCTTGGGATCTATTACTTAATGAATTTACTATTTATCCTAATTGATTCTCAATATTTCTAATTGTACCTCCTTGACTTTGTAACTGATTTCCCATTTGTAACACCACTTCTTCTAAAGACAACTTTTTTCTCTTTAAATTGTGGATTGCTATTAAAACCTGGAAGATAAGTAGATCTATAATTACTATTCCCTTGATTGTTCCAGTTTCCTAATGGGTTTACTTGGTTTTTCCCCCATTGTTAATTATTACTACCTGAAGTATTATTCCAGTTAGTTGGGATGATTCTTCCAACCTAGGTTATAATAGTTTAAATATGGGTTATTCTGTTTGTTGTTTATGACATTCAAAGTTTCTAATAATGCTTGAGAATATACTATTTGGCCTAATGAATTCTCTTCAATCATTGCAATTGGTTGACAAAAATTCATTCCAGATTAGTCTAACTTTCTTGAAATTGCAGCAACTTGATTTGCTAACATTGTAAAAGTATCAAATTCATGAATATTTAGTACTTTCTTAGAATTTACCCTTTCAGAAGATTATTGAAAATTATTAGTACTTATCTCATCAATTAAAACATAAGCATCACGAAAAGGTTTTAACATCAATGAACCACCATCAGCAGTATAAATAATAGATCCAAGAGATCCAACTAATCCACTATAAAAAAATTGAATTATTAACTAATCTGGTATAGCATGGTGTGGACACTTTCTCAGTAGTTCTTTAAATTTTTCACATGCTTCATAAATAGATTCCCCTTCAAACTAAAAAAAAATACTGATTAAAAGATGCAATATCATTTCTAAGCTTCGCAGTTTTTTATGGTGAAAAATATTTAGCAAGGAATTTCTGTGTTAAGCTATCCCAAGTTCTGATAGATTCAGGTGCTAACGAATGTATATCTTAGTTGTATCCCTCAGTGAGAAAGGGAAAAGTCTAATTCTTATAGCATCATTTGATATACCATCATATTTAAATGTAGCACACAATTCTAGAAAATTGGAAAGATGTAGGAAATTGACAAGATATAAATTTGGATCTTTAGTTGGTGCTCCACCAAACTGATTATTTGATACCATTTGGATAATAATAGATTTAAGTTCAAATGAATTAGCCACTACAACGGGTTTTTGAATACTAAAATGAAGTTCATCCATTGTAGGGTTTGCATAATCTCTTAAAGGTCTAAATTCTTCAGCATTTAGATTATTTTGATTTGTCATTTCTTAAAATTTTTATTTTTTTCAGTAATTTTTAATTTTTAAAATTTTCTAATAGTTCTTTTTAATTTTGAATCATAGGGCACAAGTCCTGTGGAACCTGAACTATGCATACATTACTACAAAACACATAAAATAAAATAAAAGCAGATAAATAAGAACTTTATATAAAAACAAAACTATAAAATTCATATAATAAATTTAAAAATTTAAATAAGACTTTATAAAAATAAAAATTTTGCTTTTTAAGAGTTTCATTAAAAATTTTGCAAATCTCTCCGACAACGGCGCAAAAAACTTGATCACAATTCTCTTTATATATATATTAATGCGATGTATGTGATTATATGCTTAATTATAATTCTTACTTTGCAATGACGCCAAAAACTTGATCCCGAGCAAAAGCTATGTAAGATCTTAACTTCAATGCAAATAAGAATACAGTTATAATATTTAATACGAGATACTACGCAAGTATACTTATCTTTATCAAGTAATATAGGACTTTTTTATTATGCCCCGAATATCGAACCCACAGGGAAAATACAATATGCACTTTATAAAATAGAAGAAATTAGATAACAAAATTCTACTTAACAAAATATTCTCACTTAAACTCTAGATATTAAAATAGGAATGAAAGTTCGATTCTTTTTGTAATTTCTTAAAATTGAAAATAAACCAAGCAACTAACAAACTTAACTAGATATTTACAAGATGAAGGCAACATAAATAAAATATCTTTCTTTTTATCATGAATCAATAATTAAGTATATGAATTTTATTGTGGAAGTATTGTAATTGTGTTGTGTCAAATATGAGCAATAATATTATTTACCCTTATTAGAGATGTTATAAAGAACATTAGATAATATATAGTTTGAATAATCTTCAAGACGGTTAGGTAAGGAAGATACTAGCTCTCACTCTAGAGTTCCCTCTTCTCCCTTCACCTGGGGGCTAATATCTTGTATCAGAACCTAAAACTATAAATTAAATTAGAGGTTTTAGCTTGTCACTATAAAGTCCTCTAATTCTACACCCTTCAAAGTTTATTTCCCTATTTATTTGCATTCAATTTACATTCAACCCCATGAACTACATTCTTATCCAAGAAATCAAATATGATTCTTACCATTTATTGACTAAGACAATATCATCTCGAATATTGCATGTTCTCACAACAGATATTAACATCTTAATTGGTCAAATTAAGAAGTAAATAAAGTACAAGGTTTAAAATCACCACAACTTCTTCCAACATTAAAGTTTAAAACTTCGCACAAATTCCTTTCAAAACTTAAACACTTATCATTTTAAGGAAAAAAGATAAAGAAAACTACTTAGAATTTATGGAGAAAATAGAACCACATTTGAGTTTAAAAGTAGAAAACATACTTACAAACAAGAAGTCTAAATGAAAGCTAAATGTAGTCACAAAGATAAACACTTATCTCAAATCCTCTTTACCAAATGTCTTGAAGTTCTTTTGAATTCTCTTCTTTTACTCACAATACAAACTAAAACTCAAAATAAAAAGAAAAGATGCCCGACGGCAGTTCCTTTGGATGGGTGGATGATGATTGGCTGACCCCCTCATTTGATGATCTAAGTCCTCTTTAATAAAAATCCCCTTGGTGTCTCTTCAAAATGTGTCTCCATTCAATGTATCTTCTAGAAGTTGCCTCCTTACAAAAGCTAATTGAATGAATTTTCATGTCCATGAACTATTTCTCATGTCTTTACCAAGGGCTGCTTCAAACACCTCTTCAAAAATTCATCCAAATTCAATGAATCGTTAAATAACTAGTTAAATAACTACTTCAAGCGCTTAAGCGCAGGGTACCTGAAGTTTAAGCGTGGCTCTCTCTGTTTGACTGGAGCGTAAGCGCTAGTCCTGGACGCTTAGGCGCCTCAAGTCATTTTTGCATTTTCTTCATTTTTTCTCCAAATTTGATCTTTTTTCACTCTTTTAATCATTTTTCATTCATTTAATTATACCTGAAATAAAAATACAAAAATATTTTTCATTAAAGCATAATATCTCAAAAATATGTATAAAAAGCGTGTAAAAAGACTATATATTTTAGGTGCATCAGTTAGCAAAAGATAAGTCAAAGTATCAAGAACAATCCTTTTTAATGGGTTACTCTAATAAAATATCTATAAGCACCCAATTGACTTTGGAAGGAGATTCTGTTCGAAATTAGAAGTAAAGAAGGGAGGTGTGATGAGAAGCAGGAAGAGTTAGCTTTATCTATCTTTTATGCATGTGTGCTTTTAGAGTGATTGAAAACTTGGTGAGGATTAAAATATTTAATTTAAATGACCGAGATCAAGTTGGGTCATGTAAATAGGGTCCATGTATTTAAGGCATTATAGTGCTTAATATAGCACTGGCGCTTAAGCGCTAGTAGATGGGCCCCAAGGCAACATACCAGGTGCCTTGGTGCTACTATTACCGTTCCTAGACACCAAATTTATTTAATCAACAAAACCAACAGAACACCCCGTTCTAAGTCATTTACACGTGAGATCCGTCCCAACTTATTTTTGGAGATTTGAGAGTGATTCTTAGAGATTCCTTTCTTTATGCATTGGTGATCTATCTTGAGCTTCAGAAGAGTAACATTCATCTTCCTTTGGTAAAATTTCTCATCTTAACCTTACAATTTTTTCTTCATCTGAGAAGCTTTAGGATTTTCTTGGAAAATAGTGGAAAAAAAGAGGAATTACCTTGGAAGAGTTGATTTAGCTCTAAACTTGCAACTTTAGTCAATTACATCCGAATTTTGAACTCATTCCATCATTTATTTGCTTGTATTTGCTATGACACCCAAGATCAAGAGGAGCAAAGATAAAAGTTCCTTTGACCATAAGAAATTTGTTAGCGCCAAAGCTCAGGTATGATATAATGAATCTCTTATGTCAAAGAAACTGATTGTTGAGTGGGGTTTTATTAACCTTGGTGGTGTTGTGGAAAGTATCATTGTATCTCTTCATCAAGAGGCCTTTTTATATAGCTGTTGTAGCTCTCATTTCTGTAGTCAGAGAGTTCTATGTTAATCTCTTTGATGCTTCTGATGAGAGTTGTTCCTGATAGTTTTTACTCGACATTTGTACCCTCTAGTTTTATGCTTGATGAGATTATTTTGTTTTTTAAAGATGGGAAGGGTACTTGAAAGGGGAGAAATGATCATAAGGTTAACTTTTCTTCATCTAAGCTAAACGCTTCATCTAAGGCCTGACATTTTTCCATCTCTACTAAGCTTTTTCCTTCCACCAATCTCAGCAAGGTTACTAACGAAAGGGCTGCTTTGAACTATTCCATTCAAACATTGAAGACTATTGATATTGGCTCATGATACACCTAAAATATATGCATTTTTAGACCCATATTTTATACTTATTTTTGGTGATATTGCACCTTAATGGAAGGTATTTTGATGTTTTCTTGCACGTTGTTTATTTTTAGTTCTTAAAGAAAAAATCAAGCAAAAAATAATGGAATTTGGAGTCAAAATGATGTTTTTGAAGAAGTACTCAACACCGACCGCAACAAAGGCAGTACCGACGACATAACAAAGGCAGTATCGACGACATAGAACAACAGAACAGCTGCAATTTTTACTCAGCGCCGACGGCGCCCAAGACAGTTCATCCCCCACTTATAGAAGGTTCAATGTATTTGGATGATTTTTGAAGACTTTTTGGAGGTACCTCTTGGAGAACCGACCTTGGGCTTTATATGGAGCCGAAATTCATGAAGAAAGTGACTTCTTTTCGCTCCAAGATATTCCACTACGCTCCAATTTTGCCATTCTTCATAATCCATCTTCATTCCACCACCATTTTGGAGTCCATTAGTGATGATCATTTTATAGTTTAGAGTTTATGTGGTGAGATTTAGTGTGAAACTTTCAGTAAGAGTGTTGGAGAAGGAGAAAAGTGAGAGATATCTTCTTCATGCATTTCTAAAGAAAGGCTACAAGGGATTTGCTTTGAGAAAGAGTTTTAGATAAGTTTTGTTTATTTATTATTGTTGTATGAACTTTCTTTTATATATGAAATTTTTGTTTTATTGTGTCTTACTCAAGATGTCTGAGTAGTTCACTCTATCTTTCTCCCTACTATGAGATATG
>NW_018252974.1:19945-20887 GCF_001263595.1 Phalaenopsis equestris
GAATTATTAAAATATGTTGTGAAACATATGATCTGAGAAATGGAGTATGAGTTCTACAACAGAGTGAGGATCACATTTCATTTCATGGAGGAGAAATTCGTTCATGGAATTAAGTGCAAATAAATAGGGAAATATTTTTTATTGGGTGTAGAAGTAGAGAATCTTTAGGGTGATAGACTAAAATCCTCAATTTGGTCTAGTGTTTAAAAACTAAAGCGAGAGTTAGCCTTTAGTTGAAGGGAAGTGGGAGTTCTGGAGTGGGAGTCAGTATCCTCCTAGCCTAGCCACGGATTTAGGGACTAAATCTAAGATTAGGCAATGATTTTCTATGCACTGTATCAGGGTAGATAATTATAATTGCTTCTATTTGGCAGAATACATATTATAAACATTTATCTCATCTCATTTCACCAGAACCTCATTATAGTGGGATTGATACTTTTTCACAAAGAAATCTTCATTACATAAACATAGTTAGTAGACTAGTATTTACATTTTAAACTTTGTATTTTTGTTTTGCTAATAGTTAAATACTTTAGTTTTTATAACATCTCAACATTCAAAATTAGTGATAGTGATTTCATTTGATTATCTGTAAATTTCTTAGTAAAACTTATAATTGTCAATTTACACCTTCCCTGCCGGATCAATATTTGGGGCTTAAATAGAAAGTCTTTTATTACATGATAACGATATGTTTACTTGCGTAGAATCTAATTATTAATTACTTATATTTATATATATTTTACACAACTTACTTTTCATATAAGGATCAAGTTTTTGGCCCTGTAGTGGTGTCAACTTCATAAATCCTTACATATAAAAAATTGGGATCAAGTTTTTGGCGACGTTGCGTGGGGAAGGTAACAATTAAATTTAGGTAAATTAAATAGTTTTGATAAATTAGGAAAGTTAGAGATAATATATATACTATAAAAATAT
>NW_018252974.1:22492-24038 GCF_001263595.1 Phalaenopsis equestris
TTACCTGTTATTATATCTTTTGAGTTAACTGAAATTCAAGAACAAAAGTTGATAGAAATGTTGAATAATTATAAAAAGGCTTTTGGATGGACTTTACCAGATATTAAAGGAATTAGTCCTTCAATTTATATGCACAGAATTTTATTAGATGAACAATATGAACCTAAAGCTGATCCTCAGAGAAGATTAAACCTAATAATGAGAGAAGTTGTTAAAAAAGAAATTTTAAAATGGTTAGATGCTGGAATTATATATCCTACTTCATATAGTGCTTGGGTAAGCCCAATTCACTGTGTTCCGAAGAAAGGAGGAGTGACTGTTGCAGAAAATGAGAAAAATGAATTAATACCAACAAGATAAGTTACTGGTTGGTGAATTTGTATTGACTATAGAAAATTAAATATAGCCACCAGAAAAGATCACTTTTCTTTACGCTTTCTGGACCAAGTGTTGGATAGATTGGCTGGGAATAAATATTATTGCTTTTCAGATGGATATACCGGTTATCATCAAATTCCAATTGCTCCAGAGGATCAAGAGAAAACAACATTTACAAGCCCATATGGAACATTTGCTATTTGTAGAATGCCTTTTGGAACATGCAATGCACCTGCAACATTTCAAAGATGCATGATGTCAATTTTTAACAATTTTATAGAACATGGAATGAAAGTGTTTATGGATGATTTTTCTGTATTTGGGACTTAGTTTGAGTTATGCCTTATAATTTAGAAAGAGTTCTGGAAGTATGTGAAAAAGTCAACCTAGTATTAAATTAGGAAAAATGCTAATTTATGGTTGTAGGAGGTATTGTGCTTGGGCATAAATTTTTTGAAAAAGGCATGGAGATAGATCCTGCAAAAATCCAAGTTATAGAAAACTTACCACCACCTACTAATGTTAAAGGGATGAGAAGTTTTCTAGGATATGTTGGTTTTTACAGGCGTTACATAAATTTTTTTTCAAAAATAACTAAGTTGCTATGCCAACTTTAAAAAAAAGATAAGAAATTTGATTTTGATGAGGAATGCATAAAATCATTTGAATTTAATAAAGACAAAGTTAGTCACTATACCTATAATAGTACCACCTGATTGGGAAAAACAATTTGAATTAATATGTGATGCTAATGATTATGCTATTGGGGCTGTATTAGGACAAAGACCTGATAAAATTTTCAAAGTTATATATTATGCTAGTAAAACTCTAAATGATGCTCAAATTAGTTATACTACTACTAAAAGAGAGTTATTAGCTATTATTTATGTCTTTGATAAATTTAAACCTTATTTAATTGGAACTAAATGTACAGTGCATATAGATCATTCTGCAATTAAATACTTAATGCAAAAGAAGAATGTTAAACCAAGATTAATTAGATGGATACTTCTATTGCAAGAGTTTGATTTTATTGTGATTGATAGAAAGGGAAATGATAATCAAATAGCTGATCATTTGTCTATGATAAAAATAGAAATATTAACTAATTTTGCAAATGAAATTTTAGAAAATTTTCCTGATGAACAGTTATATAGTATTGATGAAA
>NW_018252974.1:25094-29836 GCF_001263595.1 Phalaenopsis equestris
CGGAAGATTTTTCAGAAGAAATTTTAACCTATACAAGAAGTTCTATTTTATAATACAAGATTCAGATTGTTTCCAGGAAAACTGAAATCCAGATGGTTAGGACCATTTAAAGTGATTAAAGTCTATCATTATGGAACTGTTGTTATTAAAGATTCGAACAATAGAAAGGTATTTAAACTTAATGGGCATCGTCTAAAATATTATTATGAAGGGCACATACATCAGTTTAAAGAAGTTTTAATGTTAAGATAACCCAACTAAACAAATGGTGAGTCAGGCTGACGACGTTAAACCAAGCGCTTTGTGGGAGGCAACCCATACATATATGTCTATGTATTACTATTTTGTTTGATAAGTGTTTTATATATTAGTAGATAATAATCCTACACAATTGTATTTATTATAAATTAAGTCAAATATTGGTATTGGAGAAAAAGTTGGAATTAAATTGACCGAAAAATGAAAGTCACAAAATTTTGGCCACTAGCACCGACGATGCCAGAATGGGCGTCAACGGCGCCCAAGAAGACGGACCTCAGCGCCGGTAGTGCCAATCAGGAGCGCCGACAGTACCAAGAGCAGTTTGATGGTTCAGACAACTTTTGGCGGACTTTAGCGGGATTTCACTCCATAATAGCCACTAGGAGGTGTTTTTAAATTCCTAAAAACTTCCTTGGATGCCTAGAAACTTCCTATTTTTGGATTCTATGGCTTCCAATTCTAGAAATACTTCAAGTTATGGAGTTTTCAATAGAAAAAAGTTTATTAGTTTCGACGCGTAGAGATTATACAATAAAGTTATTATGAAGAAGAGATTGATCAATGAAAGAGGATTTGTTAATCATGAATTGATCAATCCAAATGTTCCAGTTGACAAGATCATTTTGCAAAGGTGATGGGAAGTTCTGTGTTACACTACCATTGCGGTTGTTATGCCTGTAGTGAAGGAGTTCTATGCAAATCTACATGGAATTACCCAAGGAGTTGTCTTCGTACAAGGTAAGGCTGTATAATTTACTCCTGCGAGGATTAATGAATTATATACGATAGAAAATGTTCCAATCTATCATTTTACAAATTTCATTCCTACGTGAGATTTGATGCAAGATGTTTATACTTTTTTGACAGATGAAGTGAAAGTGATATATGGGAAGTACGAGATGAATGATATATTAGTTTTCCTGCTTCATCACTTAATTCAATTTCGAAGCAGTGGCATTTCTTTATTTGTGCAAAATTACTCCCTACTATGAAGATTAGTAGAGTCACCAAGGAAAGTGTTATTTTAAACTACTGTATTCAAATGAAAAAACCTATTGATATAGGATCAATCATATTTAAATCTATTATGGGTATCATTATGAATAGGCCAATTTATGGACTTGGGCATCCTTCTACAATTTTTCTGATTTGCAGTCAATCCGAAGTGCCATATGAAAGTTGGGAAAAAGTTTTACTACCATGGGAGCCCATGATCCCTATTGATGATCAGTATGTTGGTAAGAGAAATGAAGCACTAAATGTTATTATGGATCATTCTTCACATGCTTCAACTCCATTAATACCACCTAATACCACCAATAGTAGGAAGTTCGCTTGTTTGGAGAAGAAATTGAAGAAAATTGAAATGGAACTTCAAACTTTTATGAGCAGTGGGAGATCTTAAGTACCTTTTTGATCACCTTGATTGGAGAATGAAAGGAAATTTTGTTCATACTGGAACTTTTGAAGCAAGTTTAGTTTGGATGTTTAAAGAAAATAGGTGGATCGAAGAAAATTCGACATATAAATTTCTGTACTGATCCTTCTACTGCCTATATGTTCATTACCAATCCATGAAAGATATTAGAGGAGGTGAAAGCACTGAAGATGAAGTGGAATGACGGAAGACTTTGAATACTCTACTTGCTTAAGAATATTTATGAATTTGATGTAATTGTGTTGATTTGAATTGATTTGGTTTGGTTTGTTTTTGCTTTAGAATTCTGAACTTTGATTATGTGTACAGTTTTGTACCAGTGTTTACTGTTGTGGCTTGATTTCGACTCTGATTTATAATTAGTTTTCTCAATAGGTGTGAATGTGTGATATGTGAAATATGTTTGTAGTGTATTTTCATAAATAAAAGTTAGTTTGTTGTTGTTTGTGAAAACGATTGTTTGTGAATATTTATTTGTGAATTATTTTCAGATAAAAATTTGTGTTTAAAAATACTAAAAAAACTTTGGAGTAAATTAAAAGGAAATTGAAAATTTGAAAAAAAAAAAATCAAAATAATGTATTTCAGGCCTTCAGCGCCGACGGAGCTGGCATGGGTGTTGACAGCGCCTTCGACTCGAGAGCAGTAATAACTTTTTTATTTCGCGATTTTCTCTGCAAAACCTCCATTTTTACCCCTAAAATCACCTTCAACTTTCGGTTTTCACACTTAGAGCTTGATTTTGAGCGAATTTGAGGCGATTTAGAGGCAAAGGAACTTCGAATTTCATTTTCTCAAGGTAAGAGCTACACTTTAAAGTAAAATTTTTTTATTTTCACCAAAGATTTTTCTCACGTTGCCTGAATCCGAAAGTTTTTTTTTTGAGAGATTTTGAGAAAATGCATTGGTGAAAAACTTTTACTTAGGGAATTTAAGTTTAAAGTGCCTTACATTTTGATTTTTGAAATTTTGGAATTTATTCAGATTTTTATGAAATTTTTCTAGTTTTCCTATGACACCTAGATCGAGTAAAAGAAAAATAGAATACGACGAGCAAAAGTTTGTTAGCTTTAAAGCCAGTGCTCTATTTCATAGTCTTAGAGAAAATAAAAAAGTGATTCTGGATCGAGGTTTCAAAAATCCGGGAGGAGAAGTTGAACGATTGATTATCGCTCGGTAGTGGGAAAACTTCTGCTATTTTACTGACGATGCAATAGCTGGGATAGTTATGGAAATTTATACCAACTTTCCATAAGCTTCTGATGATTTTGTTTTTGTTCGAGGAAAAAGGGTGGAGTTTACTCCAAAAAAAATAAATAATTTTTATCAATTAGAAGATGTTTATAGATGCCAGTATCATTCATTCTCTGCCACAAATGAGGCCTTAGATGAGGTTATTTTTCTTTTCTGACTGGTGAGAAAGGGGCTTGGAAAGTAAAGAATGGAGTTAAAGTCAACTTTCTGCTTTCTATGTTAAATGTAGTATTTAAGGCCTGACATTATTTTATTTCTGGGAGGATGATTCCAACAAACCATCATAGTGAAGTGACCAAAGATAGAGCCATCATGAACTGCTATATTCATCAAGTGATGGATATAAATGTAGGCTCTATCATTTATATGAACACTTGATCTATTGCTCTGGGAGAGACCACTGATGTATTGGCATAACCTGCTCTCATTTATACACTTTGTGAGCATGCAGAAGTTGATTGCAGACCTGATGAGGAGAGGATTGACCCTAAGAGATCTATTGGGCCTGCAAACATTAAGACTTATGAGTCCCATGTTGATTGGAGATCTGGAAGTATGGTCAGGGATATTCTGGTCAGGGAGTATGGTCAGGGATATTCTTTCTGCTTCTAGGACCCCTACTTTTAGTGAGCCTACTTCAAATGATGCAGAACATGGAGGCCAGATGATGATTCAACAGGGAGATATTGGACTAGATGATGATTCAACAGGTAGGTATTTTGAGGATGGATCATATGATGTAGAACATGGAAGCCAGAAATGCTCATACAGATGATCTGATTCACTAGAAGTTTGAATATGATGTTGCTTATGATGATGCTTTAGTGAAATATCTGAGGGGTGATCATACAGTTCAATTCCTTATTCACCTTGTTTATACTCCATATCAGCAGTAGAAGTTAGATGTTAATGATACTGGTGATCTTTTTATTTATTTATTTGTTTGTGTTGTACTTTGTGATTGTATTGTTTATTTTGTGATATTATTGAGACTTTGTTGTTATGTTGTAATGTAAAACTGTTTTCATTTTTAGAATTTAGTTTAGTTATGTTGTTAGTTTCAACACTTTGTTATATGTATTGTAATTAACTCTTTCTCAGCAAATTTTATATATATTATGTGCAACTTAATGTTTTAAGCCTTCTAGTTTTTCATATTAGCATATGTAGTATTTCAGAATTTATTTGTAAAAATCAAAATCTTCAATGGGTATAAATTTTCTTTATGTATTTAATGCTTTTTTCACCCTTTTATTTTTAAAGTTCTTCATGTAAATCTTTTTTAAAAAAATTTAAGTTTGGGGGGGAGAAAATTTATTTTAAAAAAAGAAAAGAGAGAGCTTAATTTTATTTGTCCTCACTTAACTATATTTTCAAAAATTTTAAATTTAACATGACTTTTGGTATTAGTGGTTAACTTTGGATAACTATATTATGTTTCTAAATATATAGTAAATTTAAGTAAAAAATTTTCAATAATAAAGGTTAATTCTAGATACTAAGATATTTGGTAAAAGAGAATAAGACTATGTTTTTCTATTTTAAGTAAAGGAATTTGTATTTTTGAAGTATTAAAATTCTTAAAAGATTCATGTAAAAAGAAAAGAATTAAATTTTATGTAATTTTTAAGTTAATATAAATTTGTTAAGTGAAGAAATGAAAAAGTTTTAAATTTAAAAAGAGGATAATAAAGTTCAAAATCATTAAAGGCTATCCAGATATAGTAATCCTCACATACATAAAAAAAAGGATAAAGAAGAAAGAAAAGAAAAAGGGGATTAAAAATGA
>NW_018252974.1:30514-36474 GCF_001263595.1 Phalaenopsis equestris
GTTCCACCACGCTCCATTTTCGCCATTCTTCATAATCCATCTTCATTCCACCACCATATTGGAGTCTATTAGTGATTTTTTTTTATATAGTTTAGAGTTTGTGTGGTGAGATTTAGTGTGAAACTTTTTGTAAGAGTGTTGGAGAAGGAGAAAAGTGAGAGATATCTTCTTCATGCATTTCTAAAGAAAGGCTACAAGGGATTTGCTTTGAGAAAGAGTTTTAGATAAGTTTTGTTTGTTTATTATTGTTGTATGAACTTTCTTTTATATATGAAATTTGTGTTTTATTGTGTCTTTCTCATGAAGTCTGAGTAGTTCACTCTATCTTTCTCCCTACTATGAGATATGATGAAATGAAGAAATAATATGGTGTGCCAATATTAAAATATAAAAAAAATTGTGATGATTTTTCAACTCCGAACTTAATTTACATTTTAATTTGGCCAATTGAATTATTAAAATATGTTATGAAACATATGATCTGGGAAATAGAGTATGAGTTCTACAACAGAGTGAGGATCACATTTGATTTCATGGAGGAGAAATTCGTTCATGGAATTAAGTGCAAATAAATAAGCAAATATTTTTTATTGGGTGTAGAATTAGAGAATCTTTAGGGTGATAGACTAAAATCCCGAATTTGCTCTTAGTGTTTAAAAACTAAAGCGAGAGTTAGCCTTTAGGTGAAGGGAAGTGGGAGCTCTGGAGTGGGAGTTGGTATCCTCCTAGCCTAGTCACAGATTTAGGGACTAAATCTAGGATTAGGCAATGATTTTCTATGCACTGTATCAGGGTAGATAATTATAATTGCTTCTATTTGGCAGAATACATATTATAAACATTTATCTCATCTCATTTCACCAGAACATCATTTTAGTGGGAAGGATACTTAAGTCCTTTATTACTTGATAATGATACGTATACTTGCATATAATCACATTATTAATTACCTATAATTATATATATTTTACACAACTTACTTTTCATATAAGGATCAACCTTTTGGCACTGTAGTGGTGTCAACTTCATAAATATTTACATATAAAAAAATTGGGATCAGGTCACTCATATACCATTCTATTATTCATGTTGTAAAGAGAGGTTCTACTTTAGGATTAGGACACACATCTCTTATTTTTTTTCCTTTATCAATAATTAGGTGCTTGTTTTGAGAAATGAGAAGAGCTACTGCATCCATTAAGCCCATTAGTAAGTTCAATGTAAGTATATGTCATAAACATGCTATTTTTGGGTGTGGAGCTAGTCCTTCTTAGGTTCCTTCTTCTTCTAGACCATTTACTTCATATTCACCAACTCAACCTTATATGAGCATGGCTTCTATGTATGAGTGTTTGAAGATTATAGAAGGTGATTTTGCCATCATTCATAACCAAATGTAAGATAAAGCAGATTATTTGGATCATTTGGATTGACAGAACAAACGTATGAGCAATCATGAAGCTTGTGTTTATGCTGCTCGGTTGGAAATGTATAGACAAAATCAATGGATTGGAAGAGATAAGATAGTGGAGTTTCTTGCTTATCCTCCATATCAGCTATATGAGCATCACAAGCCGATGGAGGAAGGCTCATAGGAGGATGATGATGAGAAAAAGTAGTAGTTTTTTTTTTATTTGGATGTAGATATACTCTCATATATATGTTTTCCTTGTCCCTGCTAGATTTTTGTATATTATTTTTATATTTGCTTCATGTACTGGACTCTATATTTACTGCTTCTGTTTGGATGAACTGGATTAGTTTTTGTTATTGGCTAGTAATTTCATATTTAAAGTGTTGAACTAAGATTCACTTACTTATATATAATTGTCTTTTCTGCTTATACCTATATATTTTTGCCATAGACTCATGTTATAAAAAGTAATTTAGTTTTCTTTTCTCCTTGTTTTTATTCTTTTTCTTAATGTATACATACTGAAAATTAAGTTTGAGAGGGGAAAAACCTTTAAAAATTTAACTTTATTTGTCCTTAATAGCTTACTTATAAAATTGATATCATATTAAAGTGATTAGTGGCATGTGGTGTTACCTTTAAGATGCTATAATTTTGATTGTATGGATGTTTTAGAATACATAATTGAAATTCTTGATAGGATGGTTCTAGAGTTAAGGTACTTTGTAGGCGATAATAAAAAATAATTTTACTATTTATGATAGGAAAGAATCATATTTTTGAAAAACTATGATTCTTAGATTTATACTTTATAAGAATTGAGCCTCTATTAAAACCTATTTTCAAACAAATATTTACAATTTTCAAGTGAATGAAAGTGATGGGTTTTGAACTTTAGGGAGAAGATAGTGAAATTCAAAATTATTAAAAACCTATCCAGATATAGTAATCCTCACGTAAAAGTAGAAAGGATTGAAAATGATCCTAAAAGAAAAGAAAAAGTAAAAGAAATCAAAAGTGAGGAGATGCTTGAGAAGAAGTCTAATTAAAAAATGGTATCACTTGAACCTTCTTAAAAGAGAAAACTTAGATACAATCCTAAGCTTGATCTGATTTGATAAAAAATTTAGTTAAATCTTTACTAATAGAGTGCTTAAAATTGTGTCTTTTTAATATTCTAGGAATCCCAAATTTGACAAATTGTAATTAATTTTAAAATGAATAGAAAATCAGAATTCTTAATTTGAATACAAAATATTCCTATACTCTAGTTCTAGGCTAATTCAATAAAATTTCTCCCGAGTTACATTATGACATTTCAAAGGCAAAATTATAAGAAAAGTTAATGATGCACATTAACACAAATCAACAAATTTTGTTTATAAAATTTTAGGTGTGACTTGAGAACAAGTAACGTTTAGGTTTGGGTGATTTTGATATGCCTTTTAGCATGCTCAATTTCCTTTACATTTAATACTTGTTTTCTATGAAATTTCACTTTAAAAAAAGTATTTCTTATGTTTTTTTGCATGTATAATATAAGGATGATTAGGGTGGAAATGGAGTGAAACGAAGGCAAACTGGAGCAATTAGGGAATAAGATGTTTTCATCACACTGGCACCTAGGCGCCAGCCTTGGGTGCCAAGGCGCTACACCCTGGGACAATGGGGCCTTAGTGCCAGTCTAGTGGTGCCTAGGAACCAGTCATTTTCCAGGCAAATAGAGAGAGTGGTGCCATGGCGGCTAGGTGCTAGAACTGTTTGAGATGGTTTCTACAGTTGGTTATGCATGAAATTGTGAATTAGGAAGTTGGAGAAGCAGTTCAAACCAGAGGAGGATCATTGTGGAAGACTTAGAGAAAGTCTAAGGGTGCAGAAAAGGAGAGCTTAGATCTAAGGTTTACATTTTTTTGCATTTTCTTAGAGAGATCTGAGAGAATATTGTAAAGGAATACAGTTATCAGTGCAAGGAACATTTGAAGATCACTTTGGTAGGAGTTTTCACTTCTTTTCTTAGGAAGAAATTTAATTGTTTCATTTTACATTGTCTTGTATTAGTTGTAAACTCATTTTCTATGAATGTGTTTTATGATAAGATGATGAATTGTAGTGTTTTCCTCATGCACTGTGAGTAGATCCTTTATATCCTTCTCTTATAATGAATTAGTGGTATGTGTATGATATTTGGTTATATCTAAAATAGATTTTTAATCATTAAAGTGATGATTTTACTTTGTTCTATTTACTTATCATTTTGACCAAATGATTTGTTAAAATCTGTTGTGAATATATAATGACTTAAGAGAGTATGGCTTTAACAACTAAGAGAAACCACATTGCACTAGTGGAAGAAGGAAAAGTAATCCCTAAAGTAACACAAATAGATAGAGATATAGGCTTTAATGGGTTCATATTAGAGTTTCTAGGGTGACAGGCAGAAACACCAACCAAGTTTGAACCATACTTTTTCTGCACTCGAAAGAGGATAAAGAAGAGGTTCGCTCCTATTTATCACTTATTACAATCTTTATTCTAAGTGTTTCATTCCTATACACATTACTTTTGTCATTGCAAGGAAATGGTAGTTTTTATATGTTAATCTTTCTCAATTTAATTAGATTTATTAGAATTAATTTAGGAGTAATTCGATAGAATTAGTGATATTTTCATAGGATTAAAAAGAATAACTTAGATCAACTATACTTCCACGCTAAGACTCATATAGTAGATGATCCACGCGAGAACTTGTGTAGCTTAATATTAATGATGCAAAGTAACCCAAACTATAATGTAATATTAATTAAATAAATTTATCTTCAAAAACTTCTTTTAAAATCCTAATTCTCGTTTCAATATAACGTAAGTATATGTATCGTTCAAGTAATATAGAGCTCTAATGGAGTCTGACCAAAGTAAAATATGTTGAGATTTTTGTACCTCTTTTATATTGTTTTTAATGATATTGCACTTTAAAGAAAGGTATTTTTGATGTTTTGTTGCAGGAATGATGAATTAAGGTCCATTGAGCAAAAAGATGCAAAAAAGGAGCGAATTTGGAGCAAAAAAGGACCAAAATGTGGAGAATTGCACTAGGGCGCCGACGGCGCCATCGACGCTGCCGAAGGCGCCATTGACGTTGCCAACGGTGAGCTTTTCCTGAGGCTACAGGACAAAATCTCCAGAAGGTCACCGACAACACCATCTAGGCCGCCGATAGCGGGATCGACGGTTATGTGTACTTGTACAATGGATAAGGCCGGATTTTGGAGGGGTATATGCAACTCTTGGGAAAACTCATCCACATCTTTAAAGAGAAGATTTTTGCAAAAAATAGAGGAGTCCTGGAGGCTAGATAGGTTCCATTAGTGTGTAGAGAGCTTGCTAGAGCGCGTAACTGTGAGGAATTCTTTGAGAAATTGTAAGAGTGGAGGGAAAGTGAGAGATTTCTTTCTCCTTGCTACTTCGAAGAGGAATTTTGTGTGTTGTAAGGAAATGAAGAGATTCAGAGGAACTTCAAGGAGTGTTCTTGGGGAGAAATTTAGAGATAAGTTATTTACTTGTTATAGTTTGTATGGCTTTGATTTTATATGTGAATTCCGAGTTTTGTTGAGCTTTCCCCATGAGTTCTGAGTAGTTTTCTCTGTCTTTCTCCTTATCTCGAGATTTGTGAAATGGTGATTTAAATTGGTGAAGCCATAAAAATGTTTAAGAAATTGTGATGATCTTTTCACTTTGATCTTAATTTACTTTCAATCTGGCCAATAGGGAGGTTAAAGCCCTTGGAAGTTGGGTGCAAAAAAATAGGAAAATATTACTATCGAGCGTAGAATTGGAGATTTTAGACTGACTGACTAAAATCCCCAATTCAGTCCTATCGGTTGGGTATGGATGTGTAGATGTAAGCCCTCAGGTGAGGGGAACATGGGTACTAAAATCCCCAATTCGGTCCTATCGATTGGGTACGGATGTGTAGATGTTAGCCCTCAGGTGAGGGGAATGTCGGAGCTCAGAAGTGAGAGCCGGTATCCTCCCAGCCCAGCTAAAGATTCAGTAAACAAGCATAGCATTAGTCAATATTCTTTATGCCTGGACGAAAGGATAGAGAATAGGTATGCTCCTATTTGACACAATATAAATTGAACTAATTCATTTTATCCATTCAGTAATCGTTGTGGTTGAAGTATTACTTTTTATTAAGCCTTAGTCCATAGTATTATATTTCTCCCTATGGGATCGATAACTAGGACTCCATTAGAGCCCTATATTACTTGAGTGATACGTATAATTGCGTTGACAAATTCGACTTTAACATTATTGAATATTATATCTATACATCCTTATTAAATCAAACACATATATATAAAGTTGCAGTCAAGATTTTATCTATACATCCTTATTAAATCAAACACGTATATATAAAGTCGAAGTCAAGATTTTGACACTGTTGCTGGAATTTAAATCTTCTAGTAGCGTCATCAAATTCTTGTAATTGTCGTTTTACAAAAAGAAAAAGGTCGGTCAAGATTTTTGGCGCCGTTGCCGGGGA
>NW_018252975.1:0-309 GCF_001263595.1 Phalaenopsis equestris
GATTTTTCCATCCAGGATTATAATAATTGGCATAAAGGTTTTTTGAACATTTTTTTATTGTTTTTAAAGTCTCATAAGAAGATTGAGATTCTATCATCCCAATGAGTTTTCCTCAAGCACAGGTATTGTCTGAGAATAATTTATTTCATATTGAGCTACCTTCTTTGATATAGCAGGTACTTGGGCAGCTAAAATAGATATAGCATCAGAATCATGATTATTAGCTACTATTTTTAGATTTACCCTTTTTGAGGGCCATTGAAAATTATTTGCCGTCATCTCTTCAATTAATGAATATAATTCATCAAA
>NW_018252976.1:0-1566 GCF_001263595.1 Phalaenopsis equestris
CATGCGGCCCGCAGTTCACGCACCATCCACTCGTCCGGCTTGATCTCCTTTATTGGTTGGACACACGCATGATCGGACAGCTCTCCGTTATCGTCCCCAAGTGACTTAACCTGGAAGTCGTCCACATTAGAACCTTAAGATCTCTAGCTAGACTCAACCAAATTGCTTCAGATTTGTTTCTAAACCTTCATCTACTCAAAGCAAACACATCTATATGGTTAATCAAGTATGAAATCAAGCCATTACAAATGGATAATCAAAATAAGGTCGGATTAGGTTTGAGGTTCAATACCCTTGTATGAGAGGGGAGGCCTCAATCAGATGGTTGTTGTAGCTTCAATTGGACCCAACGAACCTCTGGATGAAGTCTCAAGACTTGGTGAATTTTCTAGGTATGAATTTGATCAAGCTCGATTTCAGGTGTTGGTTTAGAGCTCGGTTAGAGGCTGTTTGAGAGGGGGTTTTATGGGGAATCAACTCCTCTTGCTCTAGGGATGATGTGTGCACAATTAATTTGAGTTTGGTGGGTTGTGGAGAGATTTCCTGGTTTGAGCTGAAAGTTTAAGCCCAAAATTGGGCTTCCACAGTGGGAATCAATGGGGGAAAATGGAGGCAATGAGCTTAGGAGTTCTTGGAGAGTGTTTGAAAGCAATTGGACAGAGTTTCTCTAAGGATTTGAGCACACTCTTCTCTTCAGCCATGGAGGGGCTGATTAAATAGAGGAGCTTATGGGGGAGCTCATGGATAATTGATTGGTGTAAAATGGTGCTTAGGTGGAGGGCTGAGGAGCTCTAAAGAGCCATTGGGATGAGCTGAAATTGGGATTGAATTTGATCTTGGGGGTCTTGATTTTGGTGTTTCCCAACCATTAGGTTAGCTGACAGGGCCAGGGTTGGTGGCCAGAAGGTTAGGTGAGCCAGGGGGAGGCTTAATTATAATTTACTCCCAATGGTAAGTGATGATGGAAGAGATTTTTGGTTAAAACACTAAAATGGGATAAGATCCCTTAATTTAGGGACCCATTGGTCCATAGCTTACTTGTGTGGTTTGAGGGGGTTTAGTCTGGTCAATAAGTTGTATTTGGTGGCTGTGAGGTCATTAATTTGGTGACTTAGACATGTTTAAGTCAATTTTTGTGCATGGGTTCAACTTGGGTCCAAATGGCTAAAAGTTGGTTTTGGGTTAGGCTAGCCATGATTTAGAGCCCAATTAATTAATAAAAATTGTGTAGATAATTGTCTTGAAGATTTTTGGTGAAGGATTGAAGTAATTTTAATGTCAATAAATTGAAAGCTTAATTTGAAGGATTTTAGGATTTTGGTCAATTTGGGCATGTTGGACTAGACTTGGGTCTAGGTTGGGCTAAGTCCAAACTGATGGTTGAAAATGGTTTATAGTAATGTCATGAAGAGTTTTCAACACAAATTGGGTGTCAATTTTTGGGTTAGAGCACTCAATTTGGTGGAATTTGGAGACAGCCAATTTGGGGATTTTTGGACTTGGGTTAATATTAAGTAAAATTGAGGATTGGCCAAGGCCAATTAAAAGTTTAATTTGGTGTGTAGG
>NW_018252977.1:0-3495 GCF_001263595.1 Phalaenopsis equestris
TCTGACCTATGGAAAGATATCTCCCACCCTGACCCTTTGGTTAAACTTAGCTTACTACAAATTAAAACTGGTAAGGCCCTTAGAAAGTGGAGTTGGGAAGCCTTTGGTAATGTTCTCATAAATGTGACTCATGTTAAAAAAGAGGTTATTAGACTTGAACAGAAAGCTCAACAGGGATTTGTGGAGGAAGAGGTGCTTCTCAATAATCAAAATAACCTTCTCAGTACTATTGAATATCAGGATCAATTCTTGAAACAAAAGGCATCCATGAATATCTTTACTGAGGGGGACCAAAATACCAATTTTTATCATGCTTATATCAAGTACAAAAAGAAGTGCAATACAATTCACACCATTCAAAATGTCGAAGGAACTTGGCTCCGTGATAATACTACCATTGCTATAGATGCTACAAACTACTTTAAAAAGCTATTGAACTAAGTCCATTATACAAGGCTTCCAATAGAGACTCACTACTTTTCTGATGAGCTGAGTTATACCACAAATCTTAGTCTCACTGACCCCCCTACTGAAAAGGAAATTAACTCCATTGATATTACAAAGACAGCTGGCCCTGATGGCTTTACAATTGACTTCTACAAAAAATCTTAGGATATAATCAGAGCTGATGTGATTGCTGTTGTGGTCAGTTTTTTTCAAGGTAACAACCTCCCACATTATTTCAGGGATTCCACTTTTATCCTTCTACCCAAAACTGAATTTCAGAAAACATGGGATCATTATAGACCAATTTGTCTTACTGTTGTCCTCAGCAAAGTTATAAGCAAATTTATTGTGAGTAGACTACAGCCCCACGTTGATTTTTTGATTAAACCTAACCAGACTGCCTTTGTAAAGGGAAGGTCCATCATTGATAATGCATTACTAGCCCTGGAACTTCTTCAGGATTTGAATAAGCCTTGTAGAGGGGGAAACCTCATTTATAAATTGGATATAAAGAAGGAATATGATACAATCAGTTGAGATTTTATAATGGAGATACTCTCAGCCAGAGGTTTCCAACCTAATTTCTGCCAGCTCATTCATAGATGGTTACTCAATAATAAACACTCCATTCTCATCAATGAGTAAGCTTGGAGGTCCTTTACTGCTATTAGAGGTTTAAAGCAAGGGGACCCTTTATCCCCCACCATTTTCATTCTTGCTATAGACTATTTGTCTAGAATTTTGGATGCATCCCTTCTTCCCCAAAGCTATTCCAGATATCATCACAGAACTAATATAGCTACATCTCACCTTTTGTATGTTGATGATATAATGGTTTTCTCAAGTGCCCACAAGAATGCTGTGAAAAAAGTATTCCAAAGCCTCAAAAAATTTCAAATACAATCAGGGATGTATTTCAATGCTGGTAAATGTCATCTGACCATGAATAAGAAATCCTCCCCCAACTGTAAACATCGGGCCATTAATTACACTGGTTTTCTAGCACCCAACATCCTATCAAATACCTTGTAGTTACTCTTCTTACTGGCATAACTAAACAAATTCAATTTGAGGAAGTCCTTTATAAGATTTCCTCCTTCCTTTCTGGCTGGACTTAATCCTTCCTCTCCAATGGTGGGAGAATAACATTGCTGAATAGCATCCTGACTACCTTTCCCTCCTGCATCCTGTAGATGACTGCTATGAAGAAAAGCACCCAAATTCAGATGGAGAGAGCCTTCAAAAGATTTTTATGGTCAGGGCAAAGACAGATGCATTGGGCTTCCTGACAAAAGGTGGCTAAACCTCAGTTGGCTGGTGGCATTATTTTCAAGGGCCTGAATCAACTTCTTCAAGTAAATTTGTGTAAAATCTGGATTAAGTTTAGAACTCAACCTTCTTTATGAGCTAAATTTATGTGGGTCAAATACTATAAAGAACAACATCCTACTCTTGTAGTCAGAAAAATTAGTGATTCCAAAATTTGGGTGAAAATGCTAAAGATTAGACAAATTGTTGAAGACATTTTCTTATGGGATCTGGGAAATGGGAATATCAATTTTTGACTAGACCAATGGTGCCCCAAAGACTGGTTAACTCCCCTCACTTCCCTTACTCCTAGTCTCTAGGTTGTTGAATGTTGGGAAGGCAATAATTGGTCACTTCAAAAACTCTCCACAATCCTGCAAGTTCATTCAGTTAGAAAAATTGCCACCATACAATTTGACAGGACTAAGGCAGCTAAACCTATTTGGCAAGCATACTCTAATCATAACCTCACCAAAGCTATTTACTCCAAATTATATGGTTGGGAGCAGGTATCTTGGAGAGAGATTGTCTGGAATAAGTTTCTATCTCCATCTATGTCATTCTTCAGCTAGAGGACACTCCAAATTTTATCCCCACAAATGATATACTCAAGCTAAAAGGACTGAGAGGGCCCTTTAAATGTGGGTTGTGTCTACAGGAGGAGGAATTCCTAACACATCTCTTCTTTGAATGCAGGTTTGCCCATAAAGTTTGGAACCAGCTTAAGCAACATCTAAACATTGAATTCATTAATCTCACTTGGGATAAGACTAATTCTTGCTGGCAGAACTGACGTAAGCTAAATTATGCTCCTATACCTTTCATAGTCGCACAGTTTATTTGGATGAATAGAAACAAAGCAAAATTTGAAGACACTATATCCACTACTGAAAAGGTGGTTAGAAACATTGTATCCTACCTACAGGTGATCAAGTATAAAAAGTTTCCAAATATCTTCAACTCCTACACATCTGAAAAGAAAACTCCTCAATAAACTTATAAAGTGATATGGAAACCACCTAAGGGTCACACTACAAAGATTAACACGGATGGAAGTTCATCTGAGTTGGGGACATGTGTGTGTGGAATATTCAGAAATCACCTAGGCCAATGTCTACTTTACTTCTATACTCATGTGTTGGCTGTTGATGCTATTGAAACAGAGATTATTGTTGTTTATTGGGCATTAAACCTTGCAATAAAGATTGGATGGACTCATATATGGCTGGAAGTGGATTCTTCAGTGGTCATCAACTTATTAAGCACTGAGGAAGTGACACCCTGGAACCACTCTTACTGGATTCAAAATATCAGAAGACTCACCTCCCACATCCTTGTTAACTTTAGTTTTATATTTAGGGAAGGAAAAAAACCTGCTAATTGGCTTGCCAGATATGGTCTCAAATCTAACTATACATCTGTTGCTACCTCCCCACCTCCTCCACTTATTTTTCTGCTACATGGAGACCTACTTGAAATTTCCCACCTCAGATTTGCTGGTCACAACACATTTAAGAGAGAGATTTCTATTCTAAAGATCTTAGCTTTTTTGGACCCCTTTTTACATTAGGAGTATTTTTTCTCCTTTACCTACTGTAAGACTCATGTGTAGATTGCTGACTCCTCTTTCTGGGTGGAGTGCAGTTTTTCTACCCCATTTCTCCCTTTTGTAATCATTATTCAAGCTAACATGGAAGGAGCCAAAAGAAGCTCTTATATATATCAGGATTTGAATAAGCC
>NW_018252977.1:4252-5751 GCF_001263595.1 Phalaenopsis equestris
GGGGGGGGGGGGGGGGGAATGTTGTCAGTGATTAGCTCCACCAGGTGGGAAGAGTCTACTTCAGCAATAATCCATTTCCACTGAATTTTCATGGCAAATTTCAGGACCCAGTAAAGAGCAACAGCTTCTGTTTCCAGGGCATCTGCAGCAATATAGGGGATCTTGAAATATAACAAAGCTTTACCAGTGTGATCTCTGAAGATACCTCCAATACCAGCTTTCTTGTTGGTGAAACTTCCATCAGTGTTTATTTTAATGAAAGGATGAGGAGGCTTCTCCCATCTAACCTTGATTACCTTAAGCTGTTTGAGTTCAATATTAGGCAGGACCTTCAAAATCTTGGGGAACTTCTTCCAACTAATCAGCTTATGTAAGTAGGCATGACAATTAGACACCACAGAATCAGTGTTAGTTCCAATGTCCTCATGCTTCACCTTGTTCCTAGCATTCCAAGGAAACCAGGCAACAATGAAGGGAAGTGACATTAGATTAATGGCCTGCCAGTCTTTTAAACTGTCTTTGATGTTTCACCAGCCCACATTAATCAAATTAAGGTTAATGCTAGAGTTCAACTTTTTCCAAACATCCCTAACAAATCTGCATCCGAAGAAGAGATGATCACTAGATTCTTGATCATTTTTACAAAGGTGACATCTTGAGGGGCCTTTCAATCCTTTCAGCTTCAGTATGTCATCAGTTAGAATTAAATCATTTAGCACTCTCCAAGAAAAGAACAACATAAAAGGAGTTAAGAATTTTTGGCAAGTGCAAATATTCCACTGAAATTCATCCCATCTGAATAAGCTATTTTGGATGTCCTTTGAATTGCTGGATCTGGTCCTTTTAATAAGTTGAATCTAGTCTTTTTTATTTCTGTCAAAGTGGATTTTTGAAATGCTTCTAGCAGATGAATCCTTCATAATGTTATTCAAGGCATCCTCAGACCACACATTTCCACTCCAACAGTATTTAACAAGTAAATCCTCCTCTTTTTCATTCTGCAGAGGCTCCAATTGATCAGCAGGGTACTATTTATCCTTCCAGAAGTTGATCTCTCCATGGTCCAGCTCCCAAATAAGAAATTTATCAATATCCTCCCTACTCTTGAGCATCTGGATCCAGATCTTGGAGTTTCCAAATTTCTTAGTTACTTCCCCAGGATGATCATTTTTGCAATATTTGGTCATCATGTATTTTGCCCATAGATATTCATTTTGTCTAAATCTGATCCAAAGTTTACTCATACTGATTTGTTGCATATGATGTAGTCCTTTAAAACCCAAACCACCAGCTTCATAAGGTTTGACCACTCTTTGCCAACTAGCCTAGATCATTTTTTATTATTGCCAGCCCAAAGGAACCTCTTAAAAGTTCTCTTCAGCATCAAGGTGGTGCTTTTTTCATGTTTGCCACTTGGAGGGTATAGAGAGGGATAGATGTGAGGATGATATTAAGTAGGGTGATCCTTCCACCATTAGATAAGTAAGAATTTGACCACC
>NW_018252977.1:6156-12132 GCF_001263595.1 Phalaenopsis equestris
TAACTAGTTGAGTGCCCAGATATTTAAAAGAAACGCTCATAGATGAGAACCCCATGAAGTATGACAACCACTGCCTGAGTGATATTGGAACTCTCTTACTGGCAAGGATCTGACACTTGTCTTTATTAACGTTCAGCCCAGACACCTGTTGAAACTTATTCAAGCACTCATCAAGGTACCTAGTAGTTGCATTTGTTGCCCTAGTGAAAATGAGAATGCCATCAGCATAAACAAGGTGACTAATGTCCATCTTAGCTCTATTATGATAGGCATTGAAGCTTTTCTTTTCCTCCTGGCCATCAATGAGTCTTGATAAGTAATCCAGAACCAGAATAAAAATAGTTGGGGGAAGAGGATGTCCTTGTTTAAGACCGCTAATTGTTTTGAAAAACCCATATGCTTTCCCATTTATGAAAACAGAATTGGCATTAGCCTCTAGCCATTTTTTAATGGTCTGGAAGAACTCCTTAGAGAATCCTCTTGCCTCCAAACATTCCATAATGAAATCCCAGTTTACCATATCATATGACTTCTCTAAATCAAGCTTATAGATCACATTGCCTCCTCTGCAAGGTCTCTCCAAGTCCTATAACAGTTCTTGAGCTAATAAAAGTTGGTCCCCTATACTTCTCCCTTTCACAAATGCGGCTTGATTTATGCTAATCAGCTAAGGTAGGACCGGCTAAAGTCTGCTCACCAGAATTTTACTTACAATCTTACTGATTACATTGGTAAGACTCAGAGTTCTGAACTGACTCCAGCAATTTTTAATAGAAGTCTTAGGAATGAAAACAATAGAGGAAGAACTGAAATAGTTAGGGAGAGAGTGTCCTTTAAAAAAATGTTGAATAGCTTGAATTACCTCCACCTTAATTACTCCCAAGGATTTTTTGTAGAAGTCTGCAGTGAAGCCTTCAGGGCCAGCTGATTTACTACTATCTATGGACTGTAAAACTCTTTGAATCTCCTTCTCCTAAGGTATGTCTGTCATATTTAAGTGGGTTGTGTACTGACTGCTTTCAGAAAACAAAGTTTTCTCTATGTGGTCTCTATCAGTTTTGTGCTCATTCATGAGGTTTTGGCAGTATAAGACAACACTTTTAGCAATCTCCTCCTCCTTCCCGAGCCAAGTACCATTTTGATCTTTAATGCAATGAATAGTGTTGCACTTTCTCTGGTAATTAATGCAGGCATGGTAAAATTTTGTATTTCTATCCCCTTCAGTAAATTTAGTCTTGGCAGCTTTTTGCTTTAGGAACTGGTCTTGCCAGTTTAGAGCAGTTAGAACTCTCTCATTAGCCTCTAAAAGAGCAATTTCATCAGTATTACCTTTGTTGTGCTCCACCTCCAGATCAAGCAACTCCTTTTCAACCTTTTCCACAATCTTCAGCAAATCCCCAAAAGTATTTCAACACCACTGTTTGAGAGCTTTTCCCACCTTTTTCTGCTTTTGCCATAAGCGGATGAAGGGGTCAGGGTGTGAATCATTCTTCCAATTATCTTTTATAATTTGCAAGAAATCCTTATGTTGTGACCAAACATTCAAGTACCTAAAAGTACTCTTCTGACAGCTGCTATTAGGGCCAATGGTGATCACCAAAGGCCTGTGATCAGATCCAGCAAGGCTTAAATGATTGATATTAGTCTGCAAGAAGTTTTGAATCCAGTGGTCATTAGCAAAGACTCTATCTAGTCTTTCCCACATATTCTTCCTTCTCCAGGTGAAGGCAGGGCCACTAAATCCAAGGTCAAATAAACCAGTTTTTTGAATGTTGTCATTAAAATTAGATATAGCGACAGGATTGGGAGTTCTGCCCCCCCTTCCTTTTAGCAAGAGATAAAATCCAATTAAAATCCCCTCACATAATCCAAGCTTTGTCAATGGAGTCTTGGATGTTTTGACGTGTCTCCCACAGCTCAATTCTTGCAGTTTTGGAACCTCCTGCATAAACAAAAGAAGCAAATCCATCCATGCCATCAGTACTAATGCTCATATGCAAAATTTGATGGTGATTAACTAAAATAGAGCACTTATATATATATACATATAGATATAAATTAAATGTCTTTTTCAAGCGAGTGACGGGATTTCGATTCCGATAATCGACAACTTCCAACGGGCAACTCCTCAATTTTTTAGTGCCAACAAAAATATAGTCCACTGTAATCAATATATAAATATTTCCGAATGAAGGTATAAATGGTCCCATAAAATCCAATTCTCATGCATCAAAAATTTCAATTTCTAAATTAAAATTTAGAGGTGTTTCATTTCTTTTTAAAATATTACCTACTCTCTAACAATGATCACATGCTTTTATTTATAAATTAACATTTCTAAATAGAGTAGGCCAATAAAATCTAGATTGTAAAATTTTATGAATAGTTCTATCATTCCCAAAATGACCTCCAAATTCATAATCATGACAATTTTCGATAAATTTCTAAATTTCTCTATAAGGTACACATCTCCGCAAAACTAAATCCTTGCATTGTTTGTATAAATATGGGTCATCCCAAAAGTAAAATTTTGCATTGTGAATAAACTTCTTCTCTTGTTGTTTTGTCAACCCATAAGGTAAAGCAATCCATATGTTAAAATACCACTAATAATGTAGGTTCACAATATTAACATAACACAATATTTCCCACTCTTTAAGAGTATAAGGTTGTTCATCAAAAAAAGTTTCATTAATTCATCTTTCAAGATCAAATGTTTCTTCTTGTTTCAGCCTAGATAAATGATCAGCTATTTGATTATCAGATCCTTTCCTATCTACTACCACAAAATAGAATTCTTGCATCAGAAGTACCATCTAATTAATCTTCATTTCACGTCCTTCTTTTGCATCAACTATTTTATAGCAGAGTGGTCTGTATGCACAACACATTTTTCTCCAGTTATCTATGATCTAAACTTATCAAAATCATAAAAAATAGCTAATAGCTCTTTCAGTGGTGGTATAATTAATTTGAGCATCATTTAAAGTTTTACTAGCATAGTATATGACTTTCAAAATTTTGTCATATCTCTGCCCTAAAAGAGCTCTAATTGCATAGTCACTTGCATCACACATTAGCTCGAATGGTTTCTCTAAATCACATGAAATAATTAGAAGAGCAGTAACTAATTTTTCCTTCAATTTTTCAAAGGCATCATGGCACTCTTGATTAAAATCAAATTTTGTATATTTTTCCAAAAGATTGCATAAAGGCTTTGTAATTTTTGAAAAATCTTTAATATATCGCTTGTAAACTTGAATTTTTCACGGATCTATCGTCATGTCATTTTCTAAAATTTTATGCCCAAGCAAAATTCCTCCTATAACCATAAATTGATATTTTTCCCAGTTTAATACTAAATTCATCTTTTTTTTATCATTCTAGAACTATCTCTAATTGATTTAGACATATTTTAAATGAAGTTTCAAACACAAAAAAATCATCCATAAAGACTTTTATCCCTTTTTCAATTAGATTACTGAAAACTAACACCATACATCTTTGAAATGTTGCAGGTACATTACATAAACCAAAGGGCATTCGTTAAAAAGTGAAAGTACCATAAGGACTAGTAAATGTTGTCTTCTCTTGATACTTTGGAGCAATCGGTATTTGATGATAGTGAGTATATCTATTTAGAAAGAGAAAATATTTGTGCTCAGGTAGCCTATCCAACATCTGGTCCACAAAGGGTGAAGGAAAGAGATCTTTCCTGGTGGTCAAATTTAATTTTCTATAATTAATGTAGATGTGCCAACCAATGACTTTTCTTGTTGGTATTAATTCATTCTTCTCATTTGTCACAACAGTCACACCCCCTTTCTTAGGAACGCAGTGAACTAGACTCACTCAAGCACTATCTGAAATAGGATATATTATTCCCTCATCTAACGATTTTAAAATCCCTTTCTTAACAACTTCTTTCATCATCAGGTTTAATCTCGTTTAAGTATAAGCATTTGGTTCATGATGTTCTTCCAATAAAATTCTGTGCATACAAATCTAAGGGTTGATTCCCTTAATATCAGCCAACATCCATCTAAAGGCTTTCTTGTATCTTCTTAATGTTTCCAGCAACTTTCGTTCTTATGCTTCAGTTAATTCTGAGGATACAATAATAGATAATGTGGATAAATCTCCTAAAAAGTCATATTTTAAATGTGTAGGAAATGTTTTCATTTCTAGTCAAGAGGTTTTACAATCAAGGAAATCAAATTCTTATTATCATCTGCAGGATCTAACCATTCAAATTGTTCCTAAACATAATCCAATTCTTCATTACTCACTTCCATAGATTCATCTTGAACTATATACTCATTCTTATACTCTAAATATTATTCTTCTATTTTCTTTTCAAATGTCTCTGTAAAATAATCATTAATTTTCATTTTGAAGCATTCATCCTTTCTTCTTTTTGTTGGATATCTTATTGTGTTTGCAATATTAAATATGGCTTCTTGATTGCTAACTCTTATTATTAATTGTCATTTCTACACATCTATCAAAGCTCTGCTAGTTCCAAGAAATGGTCTTCCTAAAATGATAGAAATTTCATTTTCTTTTTTCATATCTAACACAATAAAATCCACAGGAAAGATAAATTTATCAACCTTTACCAAAACATCTTCTATAACTCCAATAGGATAGGTAGTCAAACAATCAGCTAACTAAAGAGTTACAGTAGTAGGTGAAATTTTTCCTAAACCCAGAGACATAAGATTAATACTAGCTCCCAAATCACATAAAGCTAAGAATAATTCACTCCATATTGATCTATCTTTTTTTATATTACAGTAATTTGAGCAGCCAACATAGATATTGATCAGAATCATGAATTCTAGCTACTCTTTTGGAGTTACCCTTTCAGAGGGCTATTGAAAATTATTAATAGCCATCTCTTCAATTAAATAATACGCTTCATCAAATGGTTTTGACATTAATGATCCACTAGCAGCATCGTCAATTATAGATCTAAGAGATCCAACCAATCCATTACAAAAATTTTGAATTATAATCAATCTGGCAATGCATGATGTGGAAACTTCCTAAGGAGATCGTTAAATCTTTCCAAAACTTCATAACTTGATTCTCTTTCAAATTGACAAAAATATGTAATATCATTTCTAAGCTTAGCAATTTTCGTTGGTGGGAAATATTTAGATAAAAATTTTTGTGATAAGTCTCCCCAAGTTCTGATAGATCTACGTGTTAACAAGTTTAACAACATCTTAGCTTTATCCGTTAATGAAAAAGGAAAAAGTGTAAGTCTGACAGCATCATTCAACAATCCATCATATTTAAATGTAGCGCATAATTCTAGAAAACCAGCATGGTGTAAGTTAGGATTTTCAGTCGGTGTTCCCCTAAACTGATTATTTTGTGGCATTTGGATAATAGCAGATTTAAGCTAAAATGAATTGGTAGCTGCAACAGGGATTTGTATACTCAAATGAATTTCATCTATTGTGGGATTAGCATAATCTTTTAAAGGTCTTTGATGATGTTCATTTTCAATTCCAAAATTATTAAGCTTGTAGCAATTTTGTTTAGCAATTTTTTTCAAATTTTCTAACTTTTTTTGTTGTTTTTAAATTTTTCTAATAGTTCTTTCTAACTCTGAATTGTAATGTATTAAACCTATCGATCTTAAACTACGCAAACACAAAAACAATAAGCAATAAAAATAAACAAACTAACTAAAACATAAAAATATTTAATTAAACTTCAAATAGTTTTTCAGTTAAAATAAAATGTTCTAAATTATAAAGTAATTTACCGTTACTCCCCGACAATGGTACCAAAAACTTGATGTGCTGGTTTTTGTAGTGCTTTGCAAATATCTTTCATTATTATAATACACTCATGACAACACAAATAGTAAATATGCAGTTCATTCCCAATAAATATAATTCAGTTTAAATATTTTTATCTTTTAAACTCTTTAAGCTGTCAAACTGTAATAATAACGCAAGT
>NW_018252978.1:0-2814 GCF_001263595.1 Phalaenopsis equestris
TTAATAATCTACCCCAACATCATAATCTCATTCATATTGTCTATATACCACAGAAGATGCCATTCAGTGACTTTGAATAACTCTTTTATAGGAGATTTTCTTACTGATTTCATCATTCAATTCAGGTTCATCTTGTGATTGAGTCGATTATAAAGATATAAAGATTGGTGGTGTAGATAAATCCGCTAAATATGTAGGTTTTAAAACTGTATGAGGTATATTTATTTTAAGTTCATGAGATTTTTCAATAGAAGGAATTAAAAGTTTACTATTTTTGGTAACATCCATCATTTCACACATTTCTCGAACATACATACAGTCTTCTTTAAACAACATTTTAGACTTATCATGAACGTTCATTTCGATCTCATCTGTTAACTTACTCTCAAAACAATTTTGGAAATGGTTTTTATTTAGATAATCAATTTTATCCATCCAAAAATAATTATCATCTTTTCTCTCGGTTGGATACTTCATATCCTTTAAAACATCAAAAGTGGTTTCAGGGTCATGAATATTCATAATTAACCTTCCTTTTTACACATCTATCATAGCTTGTCCAGTAACAAGAAAGGTCTCCCCAAAATATTTGGTTATTCTTTATCTTGGGTTATTCTTTATCTTTCTCCATATCTAATACAATAAAGTCCATAGGAAAAATAAATCTATCCACTTTAACAAGCACGTCTTCTATAACCCCTTTTGGATAAATGATAGATTGATTAGCTAATTGAAGGGTTATAGTAGTGGGAGAAATATCGGCTAAACCTAACCTTGTAAATATAGATAGAGGCAACACATTAATGCTCGATCCTAAATCACATAAAGCTTTTCCACATAATCTTTCTCCAAATACACAAGGAATTGTTAAGCTAGAAGGATGTTTAAGTTTCTTAGTATGATTTTTCTGAAATATAGCGCTGCACTCCTCACTTAGTATAATTGTCTCGTACTCCCCAAATTTCCTTTTCGTTTTTAATATTTCCTTCATAAATTTTGCATAACTTGGCATTTGTTCCAAAGCTCAGCGAAAGGAATATTTATCGTTAACTTCTTAAGTACATCCATGAACTGTGAAAATTGTTTATCCAACACATGTTGTCTAAATCTTTGAGGAAACGGAAGTGGTGGTCTTTTTAAAATGTTTTAGTTAGAGATATTAATTTTCCAGATCCTTAGAAACATGTTCTTCAGGTCTTGTATCTTTCTTTGTTTCTCTCACAACTCCTTTCTCTTTTTTGACCACATCCTCTATCTCTCTTCCACTTCTTAATTGGACAGCTTCTATTTGTTCATCATTTTCTCTTTAGGGTTGATCTCAGTGTTGCTAAGAAGTGTTCCTTGGGGTCTATTGCAAAGTTAATTAGCAATTTGTCCAATTTGATTCTCTATGTTTCTAATTGCAGCATTTTGACTTTGCAATTGTTTTCCTATATGTAATTCCACTTCTTCTGTTAACAACTTCTTATCCTTAAATTGTTGATCATTTTTAGAGTATGTTAAAGATGAAGGTCTATAATTTGTGTTCCCCTGATTATTCAAACTTCCATTAGGATTTGCATGATTATTTTTCCATGGTTGGTTTCTGCCCCATGTAGTGTGATGCCAGTTAAAATTAGGATGGTCCTTCCAATATGGGTTGTAAGAGTTAGAATACAAGTTATTTATGGTATTTAATGTCTCATATAACAATTTAGAATCAATCATATTCCCTAATAAACTTTCCTCACTTACTAGGGTAAATTTAGGTTGGTTCATTCCAAATTGGTCCAACTTTTTTGATATTGCAGCAACCTGAGATGCAAAAATTGCAATCGCATCTGTATCATGAACACTGGCTATATTTTTAGGATTTACCGTTGTAGAGGGCCATTGAAATTCATTTGTAGTCATTTATTCAATTAATGCATATGCTTCATCAAATGATTTTGACAATAATGATCCACCAGCGACAGCATCATTTATGAACCTAAGGGATTCTACTAACTCATTGTAAAAAGTTTGAATGATTAACCAATTAGGCATAGCATGGTGTGGACACTTTTTTAGGAGTTTCTTAAATCTTTCCCAAGCTTCACATATTGATTCCCCTTTATACTGACAAAATGAGATAATATTTTTTCTAAGTTTAGTAGTCCTTAAAGGTGGAAAATACTTAACTAAGAATTTCTGAGTTAACTCTTCGCAATTTTTAATAGAGCCAGGCGCTAATGAGTATAACCATATATTAGTCTTTTCCTTTAGTGAGAAAAGAAAAACCTTAGTCTAACAGTATCGTCTGACATACCGTTATAACGAAATATAGCACAACTACAAAACTGGATAAGTGTAAATAGGGATCCTCCGAAAAAGGTGCCCCAAACTGATTGTTCTGCACAAGTTGGATAATATCTAGATTTATTTCAAATGAGTTAGCTTCTACTATAGGGGTTTGTATACTAGAGTGAATTTCATCTGTTGTAGGATTTATATAATCTCTCAAAGATTTATGATGATTTTCTAATTTATTATTTTGAATGTTTTCCATTTCTATTTCTAGTTCTTCAAGTCCTTTCTATTTTTTGATTTTTTTTTCTAACAAAGGATCATTAGGCACAAGTCCTACGGATCCTTTATTTTGCAGACGCAACACAACAAATAATACATTAACAATTATACAAATAAAATAAATGATATATTCAACACAACAAAAATATTTTCACAAACACCTTGTTTTTTAAGACGGAGGGGGGAAATTCCTTTCTAAAGAAAGAAACTTAATTTTATTTGTCCCCACTTGGCTATATTTTAAAAAATTTTAAATTTAACATGACC
>NW_018252979.1:0-8034 GCF_001263595.1 Phalaenopsis equestris
TCAAAATTTGTTGATCGAGTAAGTGGTAAGAAGGAGCATGAGGAAAATCTTCTACGACTTTCTCTGCTATCAACTAGTTATCTTGATACATCCTTACTTGATACTCCTATAAGTATGCCATGTGATTGAAATGTTGACTAAATTTCTCTTCAAAATGTTCATATTGCTAATACATCTCACTTAACTTGGAATGCAAATTCATTAACTCCTTCTCAATCTTGGCAAATTTCTTCGTAACTCCTTCCAGGCTCAACACAAGGAATCCATTGAAGTATGTTTGAGCTTCCTTATCATCAACTTCTTTTCATCCAACTTACTATTATTTTACTCTCCAAATATTTGGAGGCAATGAAATCAAGGAAGGGATGATTCTTCCACTCCTTTCCTCTTCTAAAACACTTAGAATTTTGAGGAAGATGTCCCAATTCACGTCCACAATAGTTTTAAGAGAGAAGGAAAGGGGAAAAAACCAAAATTTTGTGGTTTTTGGAAGTTACTCAAAATGTGACACCTAGGCACCAGATTGGGCACTTAGGTGTCAGACTTGTAGTAAAAGGAGTGCTTAGGCGTCAGGTTTGACGCCTAGGCACCAATACTGAAAAATTTCAAAAGGTCCAATTTACTCATCCCAACCTCATTTTAATCATCAAATAAGTGTTTTGTGCCTTTCCACATGTAAGACTCATTATAAACCTGATATAATAAAAATCACCAAATAAATTAATCCACACCGATAATAATGGGTCGCCTCATACAAAGCACTTGGTCTAACATCATCAACTCAATATATCTAATGCTTTACTCTAGTTGACAAAGCATTAGGATCTATTCATCAAAAGATTTGGTTTCGCTAATGTAAGGTTTTAGTCGATGTCCATTTACCTTAATTATTTGTTTATTTTTTGGATCTTTAATATCCACAACACCATAAGGATAGACTTTCATTATAATAAATGGCCTCGACCACTTGGACTTATATTTTTTGAGTATTATAGTGAAACCTCTTATGCAGGCTCAAAATCTTTTCTTAAAATCTTTCAATCATGTCATTTTTTCATCTTTTTTGTATAAATCTCTACATTCTCATAAGATTCATTCCTTATCTCTTCTAGTTCATTTAATTGCAATAATCATTTCTCTCCAGTGTTCTTCAAATTATAGTTAAATTCCTAAATAACCCAATAAGTTTTATGCTCCATTTCAATTGGCAAATGACAATCCTTTCCAAATATGAGCCTATATGGTGAAATTCCTATAGGAGTTTTATAAGTAGTCCTATAAGCCCATAATGGAGAATCAAGTCTAGCAAACCAATCTTTTCTATTTAGATTTAAAATTTTTTATAATATTCTTTTAATTTTACGATTAGATACTTCTAATAAACCACTGGTTTGAGGGTAATAAGTTGTGGCAATTTGATGTTTAATTCCATATTTCCTTGTTAATGTTTCAACACTATAATTTTTAAAATGACTTCCCACACCAGTAATGATACCTCTTAGAATCACATCGGTGTAAAGCAACAACTTCAATCCATTTAGAAACATAATCCACATCAAATAAAATGTATAGTTTTCTAGAAGATGATACAAATGGTCCAATAAAATTTAAAATCAATACATAAGAAAATTCAACTTCTGAAGTAAAATTCAGGTGCATTTCATCTCTCTTAGAAAAATTTCCTACTCTCTGACATCTATCACAAGTCTTCACATAAGTGTTAACATCCCTAAATAATGTTGGGTAATAGAATCCAGATTCTAAATTATTAAATGCAGTTTTATCCACTCCAATATGGCCCTCAAATTTAGATTTATAACATTTTTGAAAAATTTCCCGGGTTTCTTTAATTGGTATACATCTTCGGATGACTAAGTCCTTACACTCTTTATATAAATAAGGGTCATCTTAAATGTAAAATCTTTCATGTGAATGAACTTTTATTATGGTGGATTTTTAATCAGTAGAGTAAAATATTACTAACTAAATAGTTTACCATATAAACATACCATAGAATATGCCACTCAGCAACAACATATAGTTGTTAAACAAGAAAATTTTTAGTCTTTACAATATTAAAGTTTCCATAATTTTCCTATTCAAGTCTTGACAAATGATCAACAATTTGATTATCAAAACTCTTTCTATCCACTACCTAAAAAATGAACTCCTACATCAGAGGAACCTTTCTGTTTTTGTATCCTTCTTCAACATCATATATTTAATTGCTGAAATGATCATTATGCAAGATATATTTAGCTCCAATAAGATAAGGTTTAAATTTATCAAAAGCAAATATTATTGTCAATAACTCCTTTTAAATAGTAATTTAATTAATTTATGCTTCATTAAGGGTTTTACTGGCATAATATATAACTTTAAAAATTTTATCATAATTTTGCTCTAATACAACCACAATAACATAATCACTTGCATCACACATTAATTCAAATGGTTTTTCCCAGACACAAGAAACAATCATAGGTGTATTGATTAATTTTTCCTTTAATAATTTGTTAACATTTAGGCATTCCTTGTTAAAATAAAATGTTAATCATTTTCTAAAAGATGGCATATGAGGTTTAGCAATTTTTGAAAAGAATTTAATATAATGCATGTAGAACCTAGCTTGTCCTAGAAAACTCCTAACTCCTCACACTGATGTAGGTGGTGGTTCATGCACAGAAACATGGGATTAAATTATTAATAAATATGCAATGTAATCCAAACAATTTTTTAACTTTAATGAAAATAATTTATCTTTAAAAGCTCTTTTAACCTCCCAATTCTCTTCTACATATAATGCAAGCATACTCATCGTTCAAGTAATACAGGGCTCTAATGGAGTCTTAGATATTAATCCCATAGGGAAGCTAGAAATATAAATAAGCTAGCTATTAATATTCTATTCTTAATTTAAAATAAAAGTAAAACAAAGTAAAGTACGAAGTTTGAAGTTGAACTACTCAAGTGAAATGCGACTAAATATGCAAATGTACAACTACAACAGTTTAGTTAAACTAGATGTTAAACTTTCAAAAGTAAAATTCTTAAAATAAAATAAAGTTATTTATTGACAAAAAGTTCAAGTATAACAAAACACCCTTCCCCTTTACAATGAAAATATGACTTGTGAAGAAATTGAAATCATTTAAAAAATACCTTTAAAAATTGTTTTGTGCCAAAAAGGAGCAATCCTATTCTCTACCCTCTTTTGAGCGCTATAAAAAAAATTGACTAATCCAGAGTTTGGTCCCTAATTTTGTGGTTAGGCTGGGAGGATATCGGTTGTCCCTCCAGAGCTCCCACTACTCCCTCATTTGAGGGCTGACATGCTTGCATTAATTTCCAATCAACCAAACCAAATTGAGGATTCTAATCTGTCACCTTAAAATCTTCAAAATATACATCAAACCTAGTATATTTCCTTATTTATTTGCACCCAATCCCATGGATGACATACTCTCTCATGAAATCAAATGTGATTCTCCCTTTATTGTGGAAATCATATCCCCTTTTTAGAAAAAATGTTTCTCAACACATTTTAATAATTCAATTGGCCAGATCGAAAAGTAAATGAAGATGAGAGTTCAAATCATCCCAAATTATTGACATTTAAAACCATAGAAAACTAATTCAATTTTTCACAAAACCATTTCTTCAAAGTAGAAGAAGGATAAAGAAGACTACTTAGAATTCATGAGAAGGAAATGATAAAACACAAACTTCATATATAAAAATAAGTTTACAAACAAAAGAAATGAAAAATAAAACTTATCTCATAATCCTTCCTAAGAAAATCCCTAGAAGTTCTCTCTAAGCCTTTCTTTCGTTACAAGCAATCTCAATTCTCTCTTAGAAGTGTAATGAAGAAGAAATCTCTCTCCTTCCCTCTCCTCTTACAATCCTAGAAGGCAATCTCCAAGCCCTTGAATTTCTCTCTATATCTCTCCCTCTTGGTTTTCATGCCACCTATCTTTTTTCGCTCCCACTTGATTTTATATTGAGCTGCCTCTTCTGAAAAGAATTTCAATTTCCCTCCAAAATTCAAAAGTTAAGCCTTTGACTTCAAAATATGTGCCTCTTCGATCCAGAAGTCAAATCCCTTCAAATTAGAACCCTCCAAAGTGTCTAGATGCATTGAATCACTCCTTGGTGTGTTTTGCGCAAAATTTGTCTCGAGCCACCTTAATTTGAAAAAGTAGAATCTGGCGCATCATGTGCCAAACCCCAAAATTGGTTGTTTTTTCTCTAAATTTTTCCCTTTTTCTATTTTTGCTCCAAATGCCTAAAAATGGTATATCTTCAACAAAAACACAAAAATACCTTTCCTTAAAATGCAATATCAGAAAAAATAAGCATAAAAGTGGTACTTAAAATAGTATATTTTTTTTTATCAAAATCCCCCAAACATAAATGTTACTTGTCCTTAAGTGACACTTTTAGTACATAAAATAATATGAATTTAGGATAGAGATTAACTTATAAATTCAATACTTTAGTTTAATAAGTAAAATAACAAAATTAAGAAAAACCTTTGATAACATAGGTTTAAACTTCAAGTCTGAATATCTCGTAATCAAATTTAAGATTTCCGAAACTCTATTCATTTCAAGAACAATTAAAATTTTTAATGTGATACTCCTAAAATATATAGTGTTTTTAGACACATTTTTATACCTATTTTTGAGATATTGTGCTTTAATGGAAGGTATTGTTGTGTTTTTCTTTCAGGTACATGTAAAAAGGTGAAAAATGCTTAAAGGAGTTAAAAAGGATCAAATTTGGAGCAAATAGGTGGAAAATGTGCAAAAGTGTTTTGGCGCCAAAGCGTCAGATCTGGTTCTTAAGTGCCGAGTAAACAGAGAAGGCCACACCTAAGAGTTAGAGGCTCCTCGCTTAAGCACCAGTTGTAGTTATTGGACGAGTAAATTTGGTTTTTACAAATTTTGAAGAGGTTTTTGGGCACCTATTGGCTTAATAGGTGGTTACAACCACCGTGGACAAGACTTATTGTGAAAGGATGCATCGCTTGGGAAAATAAATCGAATTAAGACATATTTTGAAGCGATATCAAGTAACCTTTTGGAGAATTATGATAAAAAGAAGATTGGGACTTTGAAAGAGGTCCTGAAAGTATTGGAAAAGTTTTGAAAGTTCAAAAATATGGGAGTTAGTTGGAGAGGTTTTCAGACACCACAATTTATTCTTTTTTATTTCTAGTTTTATAATTAGAGTGTTGTAAAAGAGAAGAGATTCAAAGGAACTTCAAGAGTTTGGTGGAGAAGTTGAAATAAGTCTTTTATTTTAGACTACTTTTTGTTTTCATTGAGACTTGTTGTTGGTTTGACAATAATTTGTACTTTTAAACTAAAGTGTGATTTTGTTTTTTCCATGTATTCTGAGTAGTTTTCTTTATATTTCTTCTTAAAATGATAAGTACTTAAGTGTTGGATAGAAATTATGGAGAGTATTGATCTTTAATGTTGGAAGAAGTTGTCATGATTTAAATCCATGTACTTCATTTACTTCTAGAATTTGACCAATCCAGATGTTAAAATTTATTGTGAGAACATGTAAGAATTGGGATGGTATTGTCTCAATCAACAATTGGAAAGAATCAAATGAGGTTGTATGAATGAGAATGTAGTTCATATGATTGAGTGCAAATAAATAAGGAAATATTCATTGAACGTTATAGAGTTAGAAGACTTTAAAGTGACAGGTTAAAGCCCCAACTTCGTTTATTATTTTAGGTTATTATACGAGATGTTAGCCCCCAGGTGGAGGGAATCGAGGGAACTCTAGAGTGAGAGCTAGTATCTTCCCTGCCTAGCAGGTCTTCAAAACTATTCAAATTTTACATTATCCATTGTTGTTTATAGCATCTCTAATAAGGGTAAGGAATATTTTTGCTCCTATTTGGCATAACACAATATATATACTTCCACAATAGAATTCCTATACTTATTACTGATTCATTATAAGGAGAAAGATATTTTCATATTTAGTGCTTTTCTTCTACAAAACTAAAGTTATCTTTTTCAGTTTGTGCTGCTTTTTTCAAAATATTAAAATTGCCAAAAATATTTAAACTTCTTTACTACAAAAATTTCCTTAGTTTAAATAATTATCTTTTTAAAAATAGAAAGTTTCCCAAAAAGTGCATATTGCATATCTTACCTGTGGGTTCAATATTCAGGACTTAATCAAAAAGTCCTATATTACTTGATAACGATACATATACTTGTGTAGTATCCTAATATAAATTAAAAGTTAAATTCTTAATTTTCTTCATTATTAAGTTTTTAGTTTTTTTTTGCGAAATAAGGAAATATAAGTGAAAAATATAATAAGAATTATTATTATACTGTTGCATATAAGCAGTTATTGGGATCAAGTTTTTCGCGCCATTGTCTGAGAATGTGAAGTGAAAATAGTAAAGAATCTATAGATTTAATAAAAAAATTTGTAGTTTTAGAAAGTCTTATTTAAAATTTAAGTTATTTTATTTTATTTTGTGTGTGTTTAGTTTTATTTTATTTTATGTTAGTGTATTCGTAGTTCAGGTTCTGAAGGACTAGTGCCCTATGATTCTAAATTACAAAGAACTACTAGAAAAATTAGAAAAACCAAAAAAAAATTCAAAATCTTGAAATATCCAAAAAAATTACAAAAATGGCAAACCAAAATGATCAAAATGCTGAAATTTATCAAGAGTTTAAACCTTCAAGAGTTTATGCCAACCCTACTGTAGATGAACTTCAGTGTAGTATTGAAAAACCTACTGTAGTCGCTAATTCATTTGAGCTTAAAACTGCTATTATATAAATGGTATCAAATAATCAGTTTGGGGGATCACCAATTCAAGATCCAAATTAACATCTTGTCAATTTTCTAGAATTGTGCGATACATTTTAATACGATGATGTATCAGATGATGCCATAAGACTTAGGTTATTTCCTTTCTGACTGAGAGATAAAGCTAAGATGTGGTTGAATTTTCTAGCACCTGGATATATCAAAACTTGGGGTGATTTAGCACAAGAATTCCTTGCTAAGTATTTTTCACCATAAAAACTACGAAGCTTAAAAATTATATTACATTTTTTAATCAGTTTGAAGGGAAATCTACGAAGCATGAGAAAAATTTAAATAACTCTTAAGAAAGTGTCCACACCATGATATACCAGATTGGTTAATAATTCAAACTTTTAATAGTAGATTAGTTTGATCTCTTAGATCAATTATCGATGCCGCTGCTGGTGGTTCATTGATGTCAAAACCATTTCATGACGTCTATGCTTTAATTGAAGAAATGACTACCGATAATTTTTAATGGCCTTCTGAGAGGGTAACTCCTGAGAAAGTATCCAATATTCATGAAAGTGAAGCATTTACTATGTTAGCAAATCAAGTTGTTGTAATTTCAAGGAAGTTAGACCAATTTAGAATGATTTTTGCAACCAATTTCCATGATTGAAGGGAATTCATTAGGCCAAATGGTAGATTCTCAAGCATCATTAGAAACTTTGAATGCCCTAAATAACAAGTAGAATAACCCATATTAAAATTATTATAACCTAAGTTGGAAAAACCATCCCAACTTTAACTGGAACAACAATTCGGGTGGTAATAATCAATAATGATGGAACAACCAAGTAAACTCATTAGGAAACTGGAAAAACCAAGGTAATAATAAATATATATCTACTTATCCTCCGGGTTTCAAAAGTAATACATAATACATTAATACACAATTTAAGGAGAAGATGTTTTCTATATAAGAAGTGGTGTTACAAATGGGAAATCAATTATAAAGTCAAGAAGCTACAATTAGAAATACTGAGAATCAACTTGGGCAAATAGTAAATTCATTAAGTAATAGATCCCAAAGAACACTTCCTAGTAATACTGACCATAACAAAAAGAAAGTAAAATTCATTCAACTTAGAAGTGGAAGAGAGTTGGAAGGTAGGATTTAAACAGAAATTGAAGTTGAGAGAGAAGAAATTGAAGAATCAAAAGAGGACG
>NW_018252979.1:8115-10588 GCF_001263595.1 Phalaenopsis equestris
CCACAAGTTGGAAAAGCAATTTACAAAATTCCTGGAAATATTTAAAAAGTTTACAATTAATATTCCATTTGTTGAAGCCTTAGAACAAATGCCGAGCTAAGTAAAGTTTATGAAGGATATTCTCAACAAGAAAGGAAGTTTAAAGATAATGATACTATTGCACTTAGTGAGGAGTTCAATGCAATAATTCATAAGAAGCTTCCTGAAAAGCTTAAAGATCTTGGTAGCTTTATAATTCCATGTGCAATAGGAGGCAGATTTTATGGGAAATATTTATGTGATTTAGGTGCAAGCATTAACCTTATGCCATTATCAATATTCAAAAGATTGAGACTATGAGAAATAACCCCTACTACTGTAACTCTGCTGTTAGCAGATCGTTCTATAATGTACCCTAAAAGAGTTATAGAAGATTTCCTAGTGAAAGTGGATCAATTTATCTTTCCTGTTGATTTCATTATGCTAAAATCATGCGCATCAATGATCAAATTGTTACTTTCAATATTTCAAGATCAATGAAGTATCTTGCAAAAGGTAAAGATGATGAATGTTATAGGATGGATGTTACAAGATATCTAAGTGAATTTCATTTCAAAACAACTTATGAAGAAAAATCTGATGAAAAAGATTTGGAACACAAGCAAGAAGAGGAATTAAATCGATGTGAAGAACTCTTTAAGGAAGATTCAAACTATGTTCGAGAAAGTTTTGAAATTTTGGACACGATAGACAAAGATAAATCATTTTGTCCATCAATTGAAAAACCTCCTGAACTTGAGTTGAAGTTACTACCTGAAAATTTGAAATATACCTTTTTAAGAGATTCCTCTACTTTACCAGTTATAATTTCCTTAAAATTAACGATGGAAGAAGAAGAAAGGTTGATGAAAATTTTCAAGAATCTTAAGAAAGCCTTTGGATGGACAATTGCTGATATTAAAGAAATCAGTCCTTCAAATTATATGCATAGAATTCATATGGAAGAGAACTGTAAACCTAGGGCTAATCCTCAAAGGAGATTGAATCCTGTTATGAAAGAAGTTATTAAGAAAGAAATTTTAAAATGGTTAGATACTAGAATTATCTACCCTATTTCAGATAGTGATGGGTTAGTCCAATTCACTGCGGTCCTAAGAAAGGAGGAGTAACTGTAACTGTAAATGAACATAATGAATTAATTCTTATTAGACAAGTTACAGGGTGACGAATATGCATTGATTATAGAAAATTAAATCTTGCCACTAGGAAAGATCATTTTTCATTACCCTTTCTAGATCAAATGCTGGATAGACTAGCTGGGCATAAATACTTTTGTTTTCATCACCAAATATAAATATCTCCCGAGGATCAAGAGAGAACAACTTTTACCAGTCCTTATGGTACTTTTACTTTTAGAAGGATGCCCTTTGGTTTATGTAATGCCCCTGCTACATTTCAAAGATGTATGATGGCAATTTTTTGTGATTTAATGGAGAAAGGGATTGAAGAATTCATGGATGATTTTTCATTGTTTGGAACTTCATTTGACTCATGTTTAGAATATTTATCTAAAGTTCTTAAGCGCTGTGAGGAAACAAATTTAGTCCTTAATTGGGAAAAATGCCAATTTATGGTAGTAGGAGGAATTGTATTAGGTCATCAAATATCAGAAAAAGATATGGAAGTAGATCCTGATAAAATTCAATTGATCGCTAATTTACCTTATCCAACAAATGTGAAAGAAATTAGGAGTTTTTTAGGACATGTTGGATTCTATGGGCGATATAATAAAGACTTTTCAAAGATTGTTAAGCCCTTATGACATTTACTGGAGAAAGATATAATTTCTAATTTTGATAAGGAATGCTTAAGAGATTTTAATTTATTAAAGTAAAAACTAATCATTAGACCTATTATAGTTTCAAAAAACTGGGGAAAACCTTTTGAATTTATGTGTGATGCTAGTGATTATGCTATAGGAGCTATTTTAGGACAAAAATATGATAAAATTTTCAAATTAATTTACTAGGCTAGTAAAACTCTTAATGAAACTCAAATCAATTAAACAATAATTGAAAAAGATTGAAAAGGAGTTATTATCAATAGTATATGCTTTTGATAAATTTATTTGATTTTGCAATAGTAGATCGAAAGGGGACTGAAAATCAAATTGCTGATCATTTGTCCAGGCTTGAAAATCACTCTATTTTGAAGAAGAAATTAATGAAAATTTTCCAAGTGAAAAATTGTTCACTATTAATGCGTGGTGTGCTCCGTGGTATGCCAATATTGTGAACTTTATTGTTAGCGAAATTTATTTCTGAAGCTAAAACTTATTTTTGTGATGACCCATTTTTATATATACAAGGAAAGGATCTAATTATTTCGAGATGTGTACCATTAGAAGAAACTTATGAAATTATCCAAAAATGTCATAATTCTGAATTTGGGGGACATTTTGGTGTTGATAAAATAACATACAAAATTTTACAAT
>NW_018252979.1:10598-14920 GCF_001263595.1 Phalaenopsis equestris
GGATTCTATTGGCCTATAATTTTTAGAGATGTTAATGCTTATATCAAGACTTATGATAGATGTCAAAGAGTAGGTAATATTTCTAGAAGAAATGAGATGCCCCTCAATTATATGCTAGAAGTTGTAATATTTGATGTTTGGGGATTAGATTTCATGGGACCATTTATACCATCTTTCAAAAATTTATAAATTTTGTTAGTAGTGGACATATATCCAAATGGATAAAGTTGTTGCTTTACCTCGATGTGATGCTCAAAGTTTTGCAAAATTTTTTAAAACGAACATATTTTATAGATTTGGGATGCCGAGAGTTATCGTTACTGATGTGGGAAGTCATTTCAAAAATTTCATAATGGAGAAGTTATTAAAAGAAATATAATATAAATCATAGGATTATTACTTCTTATCATTCTCAAAAAAGTGGTTTAGTTGAGTTATCCAATCAGGAAATTAAAAGAATTATGAAGAAATCTGTAAATCCAACAAAAATGGATTGGTCAGTCAAACTTGACTATATTTTATGGGTAGAACTGCATACAAAACTCTTATAGGAATGTCCCCATATAGGCTAATATTTAGGAAAGCTTGTCACTTATCGGTTGAACTTAAGCATAAAGCATATTGTTTGATTAAAAAGTTCAATTATAATTTGAAAGATGCTGGTGAGAAAAGGTTATTGCAATTAAATGAGCTTGAAGAGATAAGGAATGAATCTTATGAGAGTGCTATGATTGATAAAGAAAAGATGAAGATGTAGCATGATCGAAGGATACTTACTAAAAATTTTTAGCTAGGGCAACAAGTCTTCCTATATAATGCAAGGTTTAGATTATTTCTAGGCAAACATAAGTCTAGGTGGATGGGCCTATTTGTTGTGATAAATGTTTATCCTTAGGGAGCTGTAGATATTAAAGATCCTAAATTTAAGAAAATATTTAAATTTAATGGACATAGACTGAAACCTTATTTTATAGGGGATTGACATAAATTAAATGATGGAACGATGTTGGGTCAACCAGAACAAGCACTGGTTACATCGGACTGACGAAGTAAAACTAAGCGCTTTGTGGGAGGCTACCCATAGTTATCAGAGTATTTTTATTTTAATTCATTGTTTTGTGTGTGATTAAGAAAATTGGGGTAGATTTTTTGAACTATTATGAGTTAGTAAAGATTTTAAGACTTTATTTAGTGACCAAGACATGTTAGAATCAGAATTTGGATGTTAAGTTGGCTAGTACAAAAATGTGTAGTGGCGTTTAAGCGCGGCAGTTTAAACACATGTGAAAAATTAATATTTTAGAAGGTTTAACCACCAATTAATTTGTAAAAACATGCCAAGGAAGTTTCTAAACGTGTCTAGGAGTCATTGGAAGGATTTAGTCCTATAAATAGAAGGGTTTTGGGAATGAATTTCACCATAGATCATTGCTAGACCTAAAGGTCTAAGAGAAAGTGAGATTTAGAGAAAATTTCTTCACAGGAGAAGGATTTGAAGAAGAAAGAAGAAACCATGTGGAAAAGGTTCATTAGTCAAAGTGTACAAGAAATGTATAACAGTTTCTTAGTTGTTAGTATTGAAGGGATATCAGAGAAGATCGACGAAATGGAGAATACTGTGGCTTTATTGGAGACCAAAGTAATTGAGTTTCAAGCACATGTAGACCATATTGGATGGTAATTGAAGATGCAATTTAGCCACATAAGTTATATAGAGGAAGTGGATATGGCGATGTTCATCAAGCAGAAGTGAATTGAAGAAGATAGTATCAAAGCTCGTCACCACCGTCCGTTTTATCAACTCTATATTCCTGGAGAGACTAATGAAAGACAAGAATTTGTTCCTTTAAAAGAAGAATGGAATTAAGTTTAGTGTTAGAATTTGTGTGTTAGAAGTTGTTGTTTTTAATTGGTTTAGTGTTTAAGTCTTGTTTTTAGTATGTATGACTTCTTTATGTGTAATGATTGTTGTGTATTTGTATTTAGAAATTTTTTTTCATCCAAGACTAGTTGAAGTGAGAATTAAGTGTTTAAAAGTATTTGTACTTGTCTGTGAATTAATATAAGTTTGTTTGAGTGAAAATTTGTGTTATTCTTAGCCTGGAACTTAGCCTCGAATTGAAGAGAATTTTGAGAGAAAGGGGAGTTATAAGAAGTTGAAAATAGTCATTTAAGTGCTATGAGAACATTTAGGGGTGGTTTACTTAGACAAATAGTGCATTTTACTTTAATTTAAAAATTTTAAAAATTGCGCACTAGCGCCTAAGCACCACATCTTGCGGTTAAGCGTGGGCTAACCTAAGAGGCAGAGCCTAAGCGCCACTTACCAGTGCTTAGGCACCGGTTCACAAAAATCAGTTCACGAACGGTTAAAGGTGAAATTTTGGCCCAAAAATCACCATTTTTACCCCTCCCGTCACCTTCAACCTCTCAAAATCGTGATTTTGGAAGGCTAGGGCACAACTAAAGTGAAGATTCCTTGGTGGAATCAAGTGAAATTTGCTAGATCCAAATTCCTTGAGGTAAGAGCTTTACTTCGATGCAAAAATTTTAGATTTTCACCATGTATTTTGAGCACATTTGGAGAAATTCAAAAATTCACTCTTCATGGTAAAAAAATGAGAAAAAGATCTATGGAAATTGCATGGGATGTGTAGATTATACTTTGGAAGTTTAGTTTAGTAATTTAGACTTGATTTTTGAAGTTATTTTTTGAATTTATAAAATTTGTAAAATGGCACCATGAATGAAGAGGAGCAAAAGAAGAGCCCTTTTAATTTGAGTAAATGTGTTAGTTTGAAGGCTTAGGATTAATTTGATCGTTCACTGACAGTGGGAACGATTCTGTTGTTTCTCTGTTGTGGTGATTATATCTGTTGTTAAGGAGTTCTATGCAAACCTCCCTAAGGCTGAAGACAATAGAGTCATGGTTCGAGGAAAGTTGATATCTTTTTCACCTGAGGTAATCAACTTTTTTTATCATCTACCACCTGATATGTTATGTTTTAATGCAAATCATAGTCTGACTAAAGTGGAGTTAGACGAGAATATTTCTTACTTGACAATTGGGAGAGGACTTTGGAAGATCACTAATGAGAGGAGTGTCAACTTCCCAACCTCAAAGTTATGTACACCTTCAAATGTTTGACACTATTTTATTTTTGTTCATCTGCTACCAATAAATCATCCTAGTGAAGTGACTAGAGAGAGGGATGTTAAATTATTGTATCCAGGAAGGAAAGCTCATCAACATATGAGCTTTGATTTGTCAGAATATCATCAGTTCTGCCACTGTCGTTACTACTATAGAACTGGAATTTGCTTCCTTAAATTTTTGTTTGTGTGAGCAGGATGGATTAAATATGATAGCTGGGAGGAAGTGTTGTTACCTCTAAAGCCCATCACTAAGGTGAATGTGAAGACTTATTCTAAGCATTCAATTTTTAGCTGGACAAGAGGATTTTATAGGAGTTATGGAATGGAGATGTCTACTGCTTCTACCTTTGCTTCGACATCTAGAGGTGAGTCTACTGAGACCCAAGATCAATTATTACAGAGGATGATGGATAATATTAATTTTACCGTTGATAGGGTACAAAATTTAGAGCGTTTTACAAAGCATACTTTTAGGTATAAAAGGAGAAAAAGTGATTATGAAGAGAATTTTCACTCATATTTTAAGAGCCTCATTAGTGGTAACCAAGGATTGCAAATTCCTCCATATCCTAGATACCCTGATTATGAGCCTGCAAAAGGTTGGGATAGCAGTGATTCAGAGGATGAGGAGTAGAACTGAGAGATTTATTTTTATGATTGTAATATGATATGAACTATGTGGTCCGTGCTTGCTACATTTGCATCTGTGTGTTGGTTTGAACTATGTGATGTGGTTTGTACTTTTATGTTTAAGTGTGAATTGTGATGTGATGTGTTTTCATGTTTGAGACTTGAGACATGTATGTGTGTTTGCTTATTTAGATATTGTGATGTGTGAGACTTTTATTTTTAATTGTATTGTAATGTTTGTGTGAGTTAGTAGTTTGCTTTAAAAATCTAGGATAGTAATTGTTGTGAGTATTTTGATTTAGTTAGTTTAGAACTTAACTTAATTTTATGTCTTTTGTAAAGTTGAAAATCTTGCTAACTTAGGTCTTAAATTTGAAACTTAGAAAACCGCTACCCTGTATTTTTCTTTTATCATATTTGTGAGTTTGTTTTTAAGTTGAGACTGTGAATTCAAGTTAGTGTGTTAGTTTGCTTTTATGTTTATACCCACTGTTTAGAAGTTTATTGAATCTCTACATGTTGAATTGAAATGAAAA
>NW_018252979.1:16015-17286 GCF_001263595.1 Phalaenopsis equestris
GAATTAGATAGAAACTCATATTTTCATCTTTCTTAATATTAGAAATTTCTAAACTTTAAGTTAGTCTCATTTACGGAATATTTTTTCTAAAATGGACTACTATATTTCTAAATCTAAATTTTAGTAAGTCCTAAAGAAACTCATATACATATCATACATACTTTGTTTTAAAAGATTAAAGTGTCACTTGAGGATAAGTAATATTTTAAGTTTGGGGGATTTTGATGCGCCTAAAATATATAGTGTTTTTAGACACATTTTTAAACCTATTTTTGAGATATTGTGCTTTAATAGAAGGTATTTTTGTGTTTTTCTTTTAGGTACAGGTAAAAAGGTGAAAAATGCTTAAAGGAGTGAAAAAAGGTCAAATTTGGAGCAAATAGGTGAAAAATGTGCAAAAGTGTTTTGGCACCTAAGCGCTAGATCCGACGCTTAAGTGTCAGGTAAAAAGAGAAGGTCGTCCCTAAGCGCCAGAGGCCACGCGCTTACGCTCCAGTGGCATTTATTGGAGGAGTAAATTCAGATTTTGCAAATTTTGAAGAGTTTTTTAAGGCACCTATTGACTTAAAAGGTGGTTACAACCAACATGGATGAAAATTATTGTGAAAGCATGCCAAAAATTATTGTGAATGGATACATCTCTTAGGGAAATACATCAAATCAAGAGACATTTTGAAGAGATACCAAGGAACCTTTTAAAGAATTATAAAAGAAAGAAGAATGGGACTTTGAAAGAGGTCTTGAAAGTACTGCAAAAGTTTTGAAAGTTGAAAAATTGGGGAGTTAGTTGGAGAGATTTTCATACGCCACATATTTATCATTTTTTTTTCTAGTTTTATATTGAGTGTTGTAAAAGAGAAGAGATTCAAAGAAACTTCAAGAGTTTGGTGGAGGACTTGAGATAAATTTTTATCTTTTGTTTTAGACTACTTTTGGTTTTAATTGAGACTTGTTGTTGGTTTGATAATGATTTTCACTTTTAAAATAAAGTGTGGTTTTATTTTCCCCATGGATTTTGAGTAGTTTTCTTTATCTTTCTTCATAAAATGATAAGTAATTAAGTATTGGATAGAAGTTGTGGAGAGTATTGATCTTTAATGTTGGAAGAAGTTGTGATGATTTAAATCCATGTACTTCATTTACTTCTTAGAATGGGTATGGTATTGTGTCAGATAACAATTAGAAAGAATCACATGAGGTTGTATAAATGAGAATGTAGTTCATATGATTGAGTGTAAATAAATAGGAAAATATTCATTGAAGGGTGCAGA
>NW_018252979.1:17814-23453 GCF_001263595.1 Phalaenopsis equestris
ATACATATACTTACATAGTATCCCAATATACATTAAAAGTTAAATTCTTATTTTTCTTTAGGATCAAGTTTTTGGTTTTGTTGCAAAATAATGAAATATAAGTCAAAAATATAATTAAAATTATTGTTATACTGTTGCATATTAGCAGTTATCAGGGATCATCATGCTAAGAACATTTAGAACATTTATATGAAAAAGAACTTCATGAAAACTTTGCTAAGAATTTTATTTTTACTTCAATACAGGTTTAGAATATTTAATAAAGATCCTTCCTTAAGTTAATTCAAGTGAAGCCAATTTTTTATTAGGCATCTTCTTAAGCTTCTGCTCACCCATTTTTTTCTTTTCCTTTTCCTTTTCTTTTCTTTTTCTTTCAGGATCTTTTTAGTCCGCCCTTTTTTTTCTTTTTCCTTTTTTAGGTGGGGATTACTATATCTAGATAGCCTTTAATAGTCATGAACTTCACTATCCTCTTCTTAAAGTTAAAACTCTACAGCTCTCATTTCTTAATAAGTCATACTAGTTTATGATTTTTCTTAAAGCCTCATTCCTTTCTTCTTAAAATGAAACTCTAAAATTCTTAACACTTCAAAAATAAAATTTTTCTTTACTTAAAATAGAAAGACATAGTCTTATCCTATCATACTATATATCCTTAACTTTAGAATTGACCTTTATTATTAATTTTTTATTATGTAAATTTACTATAATATTTATAAACATAAGTTATCTTGATATCTCAGGCCATGTTAAATTAATTTTCTTAAAAAATATAATTACTTAAGGAAAAATAAAATTTAGTTTTCTCCATTTCAAAAGAAATTTTTCTTTTCCCTAAACTTAAATTTTTAAATGATTTTAAAAATACTTTAGTACAAAATTTTAGTTGGCGAAAGAAAACAGTAAATGTATAAAAATAAAACTAACCTGTAGAGGATTTCTGAATATGAAATTGGTTCTGTATACTGTAGGTACTAACTGTAAAACTACATATAGGATTTAAAGAATTAGATAAAACATAATATATTCTAAAGAATTTGCTAGGAAATAAAACATAAATGCTAAAACTGAACAATAAAATTGAAAATACTACACATTTAACAAACTCAAACTAAAATATAAAATAAAAACTAAAAAGTAAGAAGTCCACTATTACTATTACAAATAATAGGTCCACAACACAACATAAAAATCTTAAATTCATCAAGTCTCAAATAAAAGTGCAACACAGTACAAACAAATATATAAATAATACATAATATCAAATCAAAATTTAACTAAACTTTCAATTCTCATCTCCTTCCTCACCATCATCATCATCATCTTCTTGTTCTCTTGCCTCTTCATCTTCATCACAAATGGGAGAATAGGAAACAAAGCTGGGGCAAGCAGGAAAGTTCACATTAGGTTCACCCATGAAGTGCCTAACCATAACATTTTGAAAATCTATATCATGTTGAACTCTCCTCTGCTGATATTCATCATTATATGCATTCCTTGCTTCTATCTCTCCCAACTGAGTCTTTATATTAATGATGTCATATTTTTGAATCATGAGCTGGTCCATAATACCTTCCAACAATGCAAAACTAGAAGTAGATGCCTCTGCAGCAGATGCAGAAGGCCTATCCCTTCCACTCTAAGACTCAACAAATGATTCTACTCTTTGAATCATGTGCCTCCCAAGCAGATTCTGAGGTTGTAATCTCTCTTCATTTCTATGGGATTCAACTTCTGATTATTCACATAAAGTGAAAATGAGGGCAGGATATCCCAAGCCTCCAATAGTAGCACTACCAGCAATACTTCAAGCATGATGAACTATAAGTGCGCCAACAACTGTTGTCTTCATGTTTTGAATACAATAGTTCAACACAACTCAATCTTTTGTAACATCAACAAGATGATTTGTAGGTAAAATTATGGCAGAGATTAAGTGATGCCATACTTTGGACTGAATCGTCAACATGGAAGTTGAGAAGTTAACTATTTTGTTATTCCGTATCATCCACTCCCCTTTTCAATCAGTCAAAAAGGCAATGACTTTTTCCAATAATGAATCAGTGATAACAAAAGTGGCGTATTCATCATGGAAGACATTCCTCAGCCCATATAACACATTAATCCTTTCGGAGGTAAACTCAACTTGTGTACCTCTTACCATAATATGATCTTCTGTAGTGATCCTTAGGTTGAAATAGAACTGCTGAGAACAATCGAGATGATCACTATAGTAGTGAAGTACTAGAATCTCTCCCAATTTTTGGAGAGAATCAACCTTTCAAACTCGCTTCCCAGGTTCGTAAACACCCTTTCCTGAATCAATCTCTTGGTCTCAATTTGTGTATTGTAATACCGTTGGGCCTTGAAATTAACAAACTTTTGAGCATCAAATTTGCCAGACGTTCTTCCTCTTTTTGCGCGGGAAGCCATGAGAGATTCTACCGAAAACTAAATAAATTCCAAATAAATTACTAAATCATAAATATAACTCCCTAAGCAAGATTTTTTGGTAAGAAACTTTTCACCATGAGTTTTCAATCATTTTCATCAAAAATCCCATTTTTTGGATCTCCTGAAATCTAAGGTGAAAATAAAAAATTTCTAAGTTAAAGTGAAGCTCTTACTAAGAGAAGATGAAATCTATGATTTTTGGCCTCCAAATCCTTCTCCTTAGCCTACAATGTGATGTCATAGACTAAAGGTTGGAGGTCGAAGATGACCAGGAAGCAAAAATTGAGATTTTTGTGTGATTTCATGGGTTTTTAAGCCAATTTGGCTTATTTGGACCTTTGACGCATCAAGTTCCAAGGCTCTATAAGTTGTTGCATCATGTGCAGAGTGTATTTTTGCCAGATCTCTACTTCTGTGAAAATCTGTTCTCTACCACATGTCAACCTCTATTTGACTCAAATAAACCTTTCTAAGCATAATTAAACATCAAACTAACACCAAATTTTCACATACAAGTCAAAAGTCATATTTATATATGAAATCTGCTTTATTACCAACTAACATTTTTCAAGCCAACACATAAAAAATTCAGTGTTCTAAAGCAAACCAACGTCCTCACACTGAAATCTAAACATCAAACTTCAAAGCAATAAACATAGAAAGTGCAACAATAGAAAGTAAAGGTAATATAACATAACAAACTAAAACAAACAATAATAGACAAAATGTTCCGTGCTTAACTCAACTTTAAACATCTTCTTCACTCTCGTCCTCCTAGATATCTCCCATAGACTGGTAATGCACATACAAATTATAGAAGGGCCTAAATGGAAATTCATCAGTTGAACTTTACTCCTCAATCTACACATGCTTCTTGAACATAAGTACCAGACCATCTTCAATATGCCCTATTTGTTCAAAATGTTCCATGAGTCTCCAATCCATGTGATTCAGCATTCTAGAAAAATTCTTAATTGCATGCATAAGATTCTGTACCTCTTTCTCTGTCTTCTTGATTTTCTTTGAAAATGCACTCGAGTTGTAGTAGGGCTGAATAGGTGATGAATTTTGTAATCCTTGATCGATTAGTACATTCATATCATTTTCATCTCCCATTCCAATGTAACTGCGGTAGACTTCAGGATCCATCGGCTTCTAAGGCAATAGTTTTCTCCCAACTTTCATAAGGTACTTGCGATTAACTGTAGAGTTGGAAAATAGTAGATGGATGTCCCAATCTAGTTGCAGATCCATTCATGATCAAACCCAAAACTGATTTTACAATTTTGACTCCAATATCAACAGGTTTTCCAGTTTGAATACAGTAGTTCAGGATAACACTCTCCTTAGTGACCTTACTAATTTTCATAGTAGGCAGTAATTTTGAGGAAATGAAGAAATGTCATTCCTTTGAAGTACGATTTAACAATTACACAAAAATATTCACATTCCCATCATTTTGGGCTTCTCAATTAGCATCTTCATCTGTAAGGTAATGGTTGAGTTCATCCATGTTGTCTCCTGTAGGGGTAAAATTTGCATAGTGGCAGACAGGCACATTCTCAATCATAAACATTTCATTGATTCTCAAAGGAGTGAACTGTATAAACCTGCCTCGCATGTTAATCATTCCTTGGTTGATCCCATGAAGATTTGCATAAAATTCTTTCACCACAGGGACGACTACAGCAGTAGTAGTGTATGAAAGCACTTCCCAATGCCTTTGCGCAATAACTTCATTGACTATAGTATTCAGCGTGTTGAATCCTTGATTCATAAATCCCCTCTCTTTGATAAGCCTTTTCTTCATTACTACTCAATCATGCAACTTTTATGAGTTGAAACTGATGAACTTCTTCGGTTGAAATTTTCTAGCAGAGTTTCTAGAGTGGGAAGCCATAGGAATTGAAAAGTGGTGACTCTTCCATTATTGTCCCCCCTAAAATTTTTCTTAGAGTCGATTTTTAGGAGTTATTTGAAGGTGTCCCCACCAAAAATAACCATTTGAAACATTTTAAGTCATTTTCATCTCTGTGGTGCATCATGCACCGATCTCGCACATCATGTGCCAGTTCTCTAGAATTTGGTGCATCATGCGCTAGTTCCAAAATTTTGGTCATTTCAATTTTGATCAAATAAATTCTCAGGCTTTTCACAACATTAAGCAAACAAATATGTTTCTAAACATTTTTCTTAAAAAGATGGATTATATAAAGACATAAACATACATATAAGATTTAAACTCAAAAATCAAAGTAAACAATGATACATATAGGTTGCCTTCCACAAAGCGCTTAGTTTAATGTCGTTAGCCCAACATTCCCAGTCTCATTCTGGGTTATCCAACATGATAACATCTTTAGCATTTGGTCTTCGATAATGAAATTATGGTTTCAATCTGTGCCCATTTACTTTAAATATTCTTCTAGTTCTGGAATCTTCAATTTTGACTGCTCCATAGGGATAGACTTTTATAACTCTAATTGGCCCTTTCCACATAAGACATCAATTTTCCAGGAAATAATTTCAATCTTGTATTATATAATAAAATTTCCTGTCCAAGTTAAAATTCTCCTTTTACTATCTTTTGATCAAGCCATTCTTTCATTTTTTCCTTATAAATCATCGCATTATCGTAAAATTCATCCCTAATTTCTTCAAGCTCATTCATTTGCAATAATCTTTTCTCACCAGCTTCTTTTAAATTGAATTTAAATTATTTTATAGACTAATAAGCTTTATATTCCAATTCAGCTGACAAGTGACAAGTCTTCCCAAAAATTAATCTATATGGGGACATTCTTATAAGTGTCTTATAAGCTGTCCTGTATGCCCATAATGTAGTGTCTAATCTAATAGACAAATCTACTTTTTTAGGATTAATACTCCTCACCAAAATTCTCTTAATTTCACAATTATATACTTTCGCTGAACCACTAGTCTGGGGATGATAAGCAATTGCAAATTTATGTATTATATTATATTTTTCCACCAAACTTGCAACTGTTGCATTTCTAAAATGAGATCCAGCGTCAGTAATGATTACTCTCAGCATTTCATATCTTGTAAAAATATTCTTAATTAAAAATTTTGAAACACTCTGAGCATCGTATCTAGGTAAAGTGATTGCTTCTATCCATTTTGAAATTTAATCCATCGCAATCAATATATATATATATATATAT
>NW_018252979.1:23471-27719 GCF_001263595.1 Phalaenopsis equestris
CCATATCTTGTAAAAATATTCTTAATTAAAAATTTTGAAACACTCCGAGCATCACATCTAGGTAAAATGACTACTTTTATCCATTTTGAAACATAATCTACTGTAATCAATATATATATTTCCAAATGAAGGTATGAACAGTCCCATAAAATCTAATCCCCATGCATAAAAAGTTTCAATTTCCAAATTAAAAATTAGAGGCATTTCATTTCTTCTAGAAATATTTCCTATTCTCTGACTTTGATCACATGTTTATATATATATATATATGTATTAACTTCTCTAAATAGAGTACACCAATAAAATCCAGATTTTAAAATTTTTCTAACAGTTTTATCATTCCCAAAATGTCCTCTAAATTCATAATCATGACATTTTTGTATAATCTCCTGAATTTCTATATAAGACACACATCATCTTATAACTAAATCTTTATAGTGTTTATACAAATGAGGATCATCCCAAAAATAAGATTTTGCATCATAAATGAATTTCTTTTCCTATTTTTTTGTCAGTCCATATGATAAAATACCACTAATAGTATAATTCACAATATCAGCAAACCAAAGTATTTCCCATCCCTTACAACATAAAGTTGTTCATCAGGAAAAGCATCTTTATTCTATCTCTCCAGTTCAAGTTTTTTGTCCTGTTCTAACCTTGATAAATGAGCAACTATTTGATTATCAATTCCTTTCCTATCGACTACAACAACATCAAACACTTGCACTAGAAGTATCCATCTAATTAATTTTAGTTTTGCATCCTTCTTTTGCATCAAATATTTAATAGCATAATGGTTAGTATGCAAAACACATTTAGTTCCAATCAAATATGATCTAAAATTATCAAAAATATATACAATGGCTAATAACTCTCTTTCAGTGGTGGTATAGTTAATCTGAGCATCATTAAGAGTCTTACTAGAATAATATATGACCTTGAAAATATTATCATAATTTTACCCTAAAACAGCTCCAATTGTATAATCATTTGCATCACACATTAATTCAAAAGGTTTCTCCCAGTTTGGTGAAATAATTATAGGAGCGGTGATCAATTTTATCTGTAAAGTTTCTAAGGCTTGAAGGCAATCTTGGTTGAAGTCAAACTTTGCATCTTTTTCAAGAAGTTGGTGTAAAGGCTTAGAAAGTTTTGAAAAATCTTTGATATATCGCCTATAGAATCTAGCATGTCCTAAAAAGCTCTTAACTCCTGTTACACTAGTAGGTGGAGGTAGGTTCAATATAACCTGATTTTTTGCAGGATCTACTTCCATGCCATTTTCTAAAGTTTTATGTCCAAGAACTGATCCTCCTGCAACTATAAACTAAAATTTCTCACAGTTCAAAATGAGATTAGTCTTTTTACAATGTTCCAGAACTTTTTCCAATCGATTTAGACATATTTCAAAGGAAGTTCCAAATATAGAAAAATCTTCCATTAAAACTTCAATCTCTTTTTCAATCAAATCACTGAAAATTGACATCATATATCTTTGAAATGTTGTAGGTCTGTTACATAATCCGAAGGCATTATCCAAAATGCAAAAGTTCCATAAAGACTAGTAAATATTGTTTTCTCTTGATCTTCAGGGGTAATAGGTATTTGGTCATAACTGGTATATCCATCTAGAAAATAAAAATAATTGTGTTTAGCCAATCTATCAAACATTTGGTCCAAATGGATAAAGGAAAATGATCTTTCTGGGTGGCAAAATTTAATTTTCTATAATCTATGTAGATTCACCATCTAGTAACTTTATTTGTTGATGGTAATTCATTATGCTCATTTGTCACTACAGTTACACCTCCTTTCTTCGGAAACATAGTGAATTGGACTTACACAAACACTATCTGAAATAGAATATATTATTCCTGCATCTAACCATTTTATAATTTCTTTCTTAACCACTTCTTTCATCATAGAATTCAATCTCCTTTGAGGAACAGTTCTTAGTTTATGTTGAACTTCCAATAAAATTTTATGCATACAGATTGAAGGACTGATTCCTTTAATATCAGCTAATGTCCATCTAAAGGCTTTCTTATATCTTTTCAAAGTTTCTAACAACTGTTGTTCTTCCGCATCAGTTAGTTTCGAGGATGCTTTGATAGGTAGTGTAGATGAACCTCCTAAGAATGCATACTTTAAATTTGTAGGAAGTGTTTTCAATTCTACTTCAGGGGGTTTCTTAATAGATGAAATCAAATTATTTTCATTTTCTGCAAGATCTAACATTTCAAATTTTTCCTGAACATATTTCAGTTCTTCCGTACTCACTTTCATAGACTCATCATGGATTTTATCCTCATCTTGATATTCCATATATTCCTTTTCAAATTCTATTTCATATGTCCTTTTGAAATATTCATGGCTTAAATACTCATTAATATCCATTATGCGAAAGTGAAGTATACATTCACACACTAATATGAATTATAATATGACCTAAAAAAAAGAAAAAATGTGTTTTATTTTTAGATGACGGGCTTAAGTTAGAAAGATGGAAATTCACTTTTGTTAAAGCCCAGGGTTGAGGATGGTTTGACCATTTGATAAGAATACACGTCACTAAAATCAAAATTTTGATAATCACCTTTTCACCTAGCAAGATTGTTAAAGGCTTGGTAGTAACATGGACTCAATATCTAAACTCAATTGATTAGATTTAGAAGATAACATAATTGGTGTTTAACATCTTTAAGCACTACAAGCCTGACCTTAATTGTGGGCACCAAAATCTTAAATAACCTAGACTTGCATTAGGGGAACCCACTCACATAATTTTTAAATGAAACATCAATTGACCAATTGAGTATCCTATCCTTGGGATAATTAAATTTTCAAGTTTCACGAAGCAACTGGGTAGCCACACTCTAAACTTAGATGGTTAATGGAACAAAATGAAAAGTTCAACAATGAACTCAAAATAATTTAAGAGATCTTAAAAATAGTTTAGGGTCATACCCCGAGCACTTTGAAATATTTTGGATATTTTGAGCGACAAATTGAACTTGTCATATTTTGTCCTAAAATTATCTACTAGGATCTTCCAAAATCAATAAAATCATAACCAGGGGTTTGGTAGCTAAACATTCATCTAATCTTGCAATTTAACTTCCTTGCAATATTATATACATTTCTTGCAGCTGACCTTTCAGGTTGTGCAATAAGAAGACTCGTCAGGTACGCTTTTATAGTTTACAACACTTTACAGTATCGTCTTTTGTTTTACTATACATACTATATTTTTATACTTAAAAAACTTGCATGTTAAACAACGATGTTACCCTGCATGAAAACCAACTTTAGGATAGCCACAAAACTGAAACCAAAATAAAAATTAAAATCAATCAAGATAAAATTCACCGCCATAACATTCAAAATATAAGATAAATCAAAATTTAATCACAAACATCACAGAATAACAATTGCAACTAAATTAAGGCATCTCTATCGGATGATCAGGAATCTCTCGGAAGAGGTAACCTACGGTTGCTAATGAGATTTCCCACATTCTAAATGAAAGTATGGAACTCATTGAGTTGAGTTTAGTAAATTCATTTGGACTAAGTTAATTCAATATAAAATAGTGGTACCAGAATGAGGGAACAGTAGAATCCTAACCGGTGTCGATCTAATCAACTTCAATATGCCCCATAACATTTAAAGAACCATAATCATAGGGATATTTGATTTGACATCATGACTTTACACATTAGAAAACTTAAACTCATCACGACAAGGAGCATGGAGCTAGCATTGTGGGTAGCATGACCATCTCTAATAATAAGAGGATCTACAACAGTGTATCTTTTCTTAGAATTAAACAACCAAGTCATAGGATTTCGAGGTTATCTGCTTACTGCGACATAAATCCTCAACTCATCTTTAGGCCTTTGTATAGCTCTCCAGTACAATATAAGCTCTAACTCATTTTAGGATTCCAAGGTTGTCATTCATCATGAACTAAATCCTCATATCTTCCAGGCAATTTGTGTGATCATTTCACATGAATGTAAGCCGTAACTAATAAAATTGACAAGATGAAATATTTAAATATTTCTCCTCAAAATTGAAGCCAAACTATAGGGTAGTTTGGGAAGTCAACGAGGTTCTCCTTCAGATTTATGACATCCCTTAGCTCTTCGTCCTTTAGAAACTATAACAAAATGTTCCAAATTGAGTCATTCCCCTTTCGCACCTTTTTGTCTGATCTCGTTGAAAAGTCCTATCCTTTTGACC
>NW_018252980.1:0-2481 GCF_001263595.1 Phalaenopsis equestris
CTAGACCTCAACCAAAAGTGAGGTCAACAGAGGAAATAGATTAATTTAAAGATTTTATAAGGAACATTCAAATGTTTGAGAAATTTTTGAAGTTTTGTACATGACAGAAAAAGATAAATATTTTTGTCAATCAATTAAAAAACCTCTTGAACTTGAGTTAAAGTTACCTCTTGAACATTTAAACTATACATTTTTAGGTGATTCCTCAACATTATCTGTTACAATTTCCTCAAAATTAACTACAGAAGAAGTAAGTTTAATTAAAACTTTGAAGAATTATAAGAAAGCCTTTGGATGGATAATTGTTGATATAAAAGAAATCAGTTATTTAGTTTGTATGAATAGAATTCAAATGAAAGAGAGCTACAAACCCAGGGTTAATTCTCAAAAGAGATTGAATCCTGTTATGAAAGAAGTTGTTAAGAAAGAAATTTTAAAGTGGTTAGATGTTGAAATTATCTACCCTATTTTAGATAGTGCATGGGTTAGTCTGATTCACCGTGTTCATAAGAAAGGAGTGACTGTGACTATGAATAAACATAATGAGTTAATACCGATAAGACAAGTCACATGGTGGCGAATATGCATTAATTATAGAAATTTAAATCTTGCTACTAGGAAAGATCATTTTCCACTACCCTTTTTAGATCAAATGTTGGATAGATTAGCTGAGCATAAATACTTTTATTTTTTGGATGGATATATTGGTTATCACCAAATACAAATAGCTCCTGAGGATTAAGAGAAAACAACTTTTACCAGTCTTTATGAAGTTTTTATGGATGATTTTATAATGTTTGGAACTTCATTTGAATCATGTTTGGAACATTTATTAAAAGTTCTTGAGTGATGTGAAGAAACAAGTTTATTCCTTAACTAGGAAAAATGCCAATTTATGATATCAGAAGGAATTGTTTTAGAACATCATATATCAGAACATGGTATGGAAGTAGACCTTACAAAAATTCAATGATCGCTAATTTACCTTACCCAACAAGTGTGAGGGAAATTAGGCATTTTTTTAGACATGCTGATTCGACAGACGGTATATTAAAGACTTTTCAAAAATTGCTAAGTCTCTATGCCATTTGCTTGAAAAAGATTTAATTTTTAATTTTGATAAGGAGTGCCTAAAAGCTTTTGAGTTATTAAAATAAAAATTAGTCACTGCACCAATTATTATTTCACTATGCTTCTGGAGGTATTTTAGGACAAAAGCATGATAAGATTTTCAAAGTAATCTACTATGCTAATAGAACTCTTAATGAAGCTCAAATTAATTATATCACAATTTTATATCACAATTGAGAAAGAGTTACTAGTAGTGGTATATGCTTTTGATAAATTCATATCATACTTAATTGGAACTAAGTATGTTGTGCATACTGATCATTCTGTTATTAAATATTTTTAATGAAAATAAAGGATACAAAACCAAGACTGATAAGATGGATTCCTCTTTTGCGAGAATTTGACTTTGAGATAGTAAATATGAAGGGAGCTGAGAATCAAACTGTTGATCATCTGTCCAGGCTTGAATTAGAAAAATTACTCTGTTTTGAAAAAGAAATTAATAAACATTTTTCAGATGAAGAATTGTTCGATGTTAACGAGTGGCGTGTTCCATGATATGTCCACATTGTGAACTTTATTTTTAGTGATATTATATCCTATGGAATAACATACCAACAGAAAAGGAAATTTTTATTTAAAGCTAAGACTTATTTTTGGGATGACCCATTTTTATATAAACAAGAAAAGGATGTGATTATTTAAAGATGTATGCCTTTAGAAGAAACTTTTGAAATTATCCAAAAATGTCATAATTCTAATTTTGGGGGACATTTTGGTATTGTTAAACAACATACAAAAATTTGCAATTTAGATTTTATTGGCCTACATTCTTTAGAGATGTTAACACTTATATCAAAACTTGTGATCGATGTCAATGAGTAGGCAATATTTCTAGGAGAAATGAGATACCCCTCAATTATGTGTTGGAAGTTGAGATATTTGATATTTGGGGATTAGATTTTATGTGACCATTTATATCATTTTTCAGAAATTTATATATATTAATAGCAGTAGACTATGTATTCAAATGGATAGAAGTTGTTGCTTTACCTCGATGTGATGCTCAAAGTGTTGCAAAGTTTTTAAGAATGGACATATTTTGTAGATTTGGGATGTCGAGAGTGATCATAACTGATTGGGGAAGTCATTTCAAAATGCAATGATGGAGAAATTATTAAGAAATATCATATCAACCATCGAATTACTACTGCTTATCATCCTCAGGAAAGTGGTTTGGCTGAATTATTGAATCGTGAAATTAAAAGAATATTGAAAAAATCTATGAATCTAAAAAAATGGATTGGTCAGTCAAACTTGACTATGCTTCGTGGGATTATAGGACTACATATAGAATGCATATAGGAATGTCCTTTCGGCACTATTTTTGGTGTAGGGTTAGCCCGTAAG
>NW_018252981.1:0-2673 GCF_001263595.1 Phalaenopsis equestris
AAGTACATTATCTTTTGTATCTCGCTTGTTTGCATTTTTTTTTTTCCGCAAGAGTAGCCCCTTATTTGACTTGTTTCCATCTATCTTACATCGTTTTGCTGTTTTTTCTTGCTGACTTTGAGTCCGGAGCATATCAAACTGGTATCAGAGCATAGATCTTGGTGGGATAGCAGCAAAGAAAGTTGGTGTGCTAAAAGGAGAGGTTGGGCAAATCCGATCAGGTATGGAAGCAAGGTTTGCTAACATGAAAAACAGATCATCTTCTATTGAAAGCCGAATGAATTATGGATTTGAAAGCATAGGAGAAATACAGGAAATGATGAAAAAGCTCATGGAGAAGCAATCCAAGGTCGTGTCGACCGCTCCAGTTGCAAACCCTAACAAAGGGTTAATCAAGGAATCCTTGGTCGGGTCAAAAGGAAAGGAGATCCAGCAAAAAGACGACGGAAGAAGACATCAACTACCTACAAGAGCGACCCCCTAGGACTTCAGATGGAGGAGATGGGCTGAAAATCGAAGAATGGAGTTCCACCCTAGATACATGGGAGTAAATAACGGAGGAAGAGGAAGTTGGGGTAGAGATGCATGGGTCAGGAAATTAAAAATGTCAATCTTCAAAGGGGAGGATGTGTATGGATGGGTGTACCGGGTAGAGCGATACTTCGCAATCAACGGGTTAACTGAGAAAGAGAAGCTCATGACAGCGAGATTATGCTTGGAGGGGAAGGCTTCAGCGTGGTTCAAATAGGCGGAGGCAAGGTATCTGATACACTCATGAGATGAGTTTAAGGATTGTTTGTTGAAGTGTTTCCAAGCCGACCAACATGAGCAATTTTATGCTCTGACTCGGATGGGAAAGGTTATGGAATACCATGAGAAGTTCGAGCACTTATCGGGAGGTTGAGGAGGATTTCTACAGTTGGATTGGAAAATAACTTTTTGAAAGACCTAAAGCCTGATATAAGAGCAACCATTGGCCCCTTGAGACCGCGTAGATTGAGGGAAATGATAGAGGTCGATCAGATGATAGAGTATAAGAAACAGGTGAAGAAGACCGGCAAATGCGGTAACACCGGAGAATTCTACAAGAGCGCCGTGACAGCCACAACATCGAGGACCCAGACAGTGTAAATTCAGAAAGAGAAGCCGAAGGAGAAGAGTATAAGACCCCGGCCCAAGGTAATTTCAAGCAACTCACAGATGCAGAAGTGCAAGACAAAAAACCGAAAGGATTGTGTTACTCCTGTGATGAGAAATATGCCACAGAACACCGTTCACAGGACCTCATTGCAAGGAGCACATCATTCAGGTTCTTTTAGTTCAGGAGTAGGATACAGAAGCTGAGGAATCAAAAGAGGAAGCAGCGGAGGAGGGCATCAGCATTTGGATGTAGCAGAGGTTCCCCTTAATTGGGTGGTGGGATTTACCCTGAAACACGCCATGAAGGTGAGGGGATGGATCGGGAATCAGCCGATTGTGATATTGGTGAATAGCGGGATCACACATAACTTTATCTCAAAATAGTTGTGAAGAAGCTAAGGTTGAAGCCGGTGACTACAAGGAGGTTCAACGTCATGATAGGAACATGGAAATAGAGAAAAGTTAGGGAATTTGCAAGGGGTTGGTTCTGACACTCCACAGCCTATATGTGGTGAAGGATTTCTTTCCCTTAGATTTAGGCAGCAAAAATATAGTTTTGGGGATGAAGTGGCTACGAACTCTTGGGGAGATGAAGGTGGATTGGAAGTCGCTGGCGATGGAGTTCCAGGTGGAGGGTAGGAAGGTGATCGCTCAAAATCATGGTCAAGTCAATTCGAAGAGCAAGGCCGGGATACTTAAGAGTTTCAGAGCATTGAGGAGATTCGAGATTCAGAGTTAACAGAATTTCCAAAAAGGGTCCAGCAGCTCCTACAGCAATTTACATATGTCCTCCAACAACCAAGCGGGTTAACTACTCCAAAGGAGCACAAGCACGCTATTACATTGAGTGAGGGTGTTTCACCAATCAGCGTCAGACCATACAGGTAACCTCAGATTCAAAAGGATGAGATAGATAAGCTGATCAGAGAAATACTCAAGGCTAGGATTATTAGGCCCAGTTTGAACCATTTTTCCAGTCACGTCTAGTTGGTGAAAAAAAAGATGGTAGTTGAAGATTTTGCGTGAACTACCGGGCTTTGAACAAAAAGATGGTGTCGGACAAGCTTCCTATTTCTGTGATTAATGTGTTGCTCGATGAGCTTTATGTGGCGGTCATTTTCTCAAAAATTGATCTTAAGTCAAGATACCACCAGTTTTAGTGCTGGAGACCGATCTCCCGCTCCCACCTCCTCTATTTCGCGAAAAGTCGCGAACGCTCCCGATTGCATCTCCCGACTCCCTTGTTCGCGATATCAGTTCCCGCTCGCTCCTGCTCCTCACGTTTCGCGAATCGGCGCCAGCGATTCTCTGTCGCGAAGCGAAGCTTCGCTTCGTCCCGTTCAACCGCTCACGCGCTCGGTTTCACGTTAAAAAGGAGTGGCTCTCCCTCAGATGATGATAAGTCACGATTTTTGTGTTGCTTCTTCGGGTTTCCTCGGGATGAAGGAGTTTCCTCGGGATGGAGGAAGAGTTCTTCGGGCTTCCATGGGACAGTGGAAGAGAAGTGCAAGAAATAGTTCCTTGCGGCAGAGG
>NW_018252981.1:2703-10942 GCF_001263595.1 Phalaenopsis equestris
AAGGAAGAAGAAGATTGTTCTCTCTTGGCTTCTTCTTGGTGGCTTGTGGCAGAAGAGAAATTGGGTTTATTTCTCTTATACGTGTTTCTTCTTCGGTGTATCTCGGTGTAGAGAGAGAAGAAGAGTGAGCAATGAAGTGAGAGATTCTTCTTGTAAGTCGAGGTGATCGACTGGTGTAAATTTCTCAAGTAGTAAAATCCTCTGCAACTCTCGTGGACGTAGGCAATTTGTTGAACCACGTAAATCTGTGTGTTCCGCTGTGTTATTCTTTTCTAGTGTGAATTTTCTCGTTCTATTTTTCGCTTCAAAGATCGTTCTCCTGTTTGATTTATATATATACCACAACAACTAGTATATAACTAGATCACAACAACCAGTTCATGATGAATCCAGCGGATGTGCACAAGGCAACGTTCAGGACACATGAAGAACATTACGAGTTCTTAGTAATGTTGTTTGGCCTCACCAATGCTCCGGTGATTTCAATTCCTTATCAATAAGGTTTTTCAACATTACATCTGAAATTTGTCCAGATTTTTTTTATGACATTATGATCTAAAGTCATACAAAGACAAAACATGTGGAGCACCTAAGGATAGTCCTGGAGACATTGAGAGACCACCAATTGTATGTCAACTTGAAGAAATGTTCTTTTGCACAGTTTCAGGCGGAGTACCTAGGACGTGGTGACCAAAACAGGGGTGGCAGTGGATTAGTCCAAGATCAAGGCCATGGTTGATTGGCCCTTTCCCGGGAGTTTGAAATAATTGAGGGGATTCCTGGGTCTCACCGGCTACTATCGGAAGTTCATGAGAAGATATGGCATGATAGCATGGTCAGTGAAGAAGCAGTCAAAGAAAAAAAATTCAAATAAGAAGCAGCAACACAAGCCTTTGACCATCTGAAGAAAGCCATGACCAGTGTCCTGATATTAGCACTTTCAAATTTCAATAAAATGCTTACGGTGGAAACAGATGCATCAGAATACGGGTTGGGAGCAGTTCTCAGACAAGACCAGCGACCGAATGCCTACTTCAATCAGGTTCTTATAGCCAAAGCAAGGCTGAAGTCAGTATATGAAAGGGAATTGATGGTGATTGTCTTGGCAATTCAAAAGTAGCAGCCCTACCTATTGGGACAACACTTTCTGGTCAGGACAGATCAGAAGAGTTTAAAGTACCTTCTAGAGCGATGGATGGTGAATGAGGAGAATCAGAGAGGGCTATTCAAGCAAATGGGGTATGATTTCGAGACCGGGATTGGAGAACAAGGCAGCGGGCGCATTGTAGAGAAAGGTGAAGGAACCCCAATTTACGGCTCTATCAGTACCCTTGATCATAGATTAGGAAGCCCTGAGACAAAAGAGTGAGCGGAATGAGCTGAGGAAGAAAAAAGCCGAGTTACTACAGGATCCGAACAGTGATCCAAGATATTCACTGAAGGGGCAGTAGCTGCTCCACCTGAGGTGATTCATGCTATGCAAGACATCGGAGTATATTTCCATATTATTACAGGAGTTTCATGGCAATGCGATTGGGAGACATTCAGGGGTGCAGAAGATCTGCAGTCTTCTGGCGGCAGAACTTTATTAGGTGGGATTGCGCAAAGACGTCGAGGATATGGTGGCAAAATGCGACGTATGTCAAAGACACAAGTACTTGACCACGGCATCAAGAGGGTTATTGCGCCATTAGCATTATCGGGGGAAGGTTTGGGAAGAAGTGACGATGAGTTTCATCAAAGAATTGCCACGATCAGAAGGGTTCACGATGATCATGGTGGTTGTGGATCGCCTGAGTAAGTATGCACATTTCATTCCCTTACGACATCCCAACATAGCGGTCTTAGTCGTGACGATGTTTATCTGGGAAGAGATCTGTTTGATACCAAAATCAATTATTTCAAATAGGGACAATGTGTTTCTCAGCCACTTCTAAAAAAAGAAATTCAGGTTGCAAAGGAAAATTCTTAAGAGGAGCACAGCATATCATCCCCACATCGATAGGCAGAAGGAGGTGATCAACAGGAGCATGCTGCGTTGTTTTGTATCTAATACGCCAAAGCCATGGGCCAAGTGGATTGTGTCGGCAGAATATTAATATAATACTTCGTATCACACCACAGCACATACCACCCTTCTCAAGATATTGTATGGTCGGGATTCACCTCACTAGATATATTATGGTCATATCACTACACCGTATCCAACGTCAATTAGTATTTGGAGAGGACCGGATCCAAGCCGAGCTCAAGAGGCATCTATTGAGAGCTCAACAAATCATGAAGAGAAAAGCGGATGAACAAAGGAGAGAGATGTTATTTGAACCAGGGGACATGATCCACTTGAAGCTGAGGCCCTACCAACAAAAGCCATTAGCCAGGAGGAGAATTGAAAAACTTTCACCGAGATACTTTGAGCCTTATGAGATGAAGGCACGCATCGGAGCAATGGCCTACCATTTGAAATTACCACCTTCATCCGCACTACACCCGGTCTTCCATGTATCACAATTAAGACGTGTGATTGGAGATCATACACCCTCGCCTACACTACCGCCAGCACTTGTAGGTGATTCTGGAGCCACTAGAGATCGAAGAAGTGCACCGAGGAGTAAGGGGAGCAAATGTATTGGTTAAGTAGAAAGGACTGTCAGAGATGAAGCAAGTTGGGAGCCTTATGAGGTGATCCACAAGCATTTCCCGTCCTTCCACCTTGAGGACAATGTACTTCTTCGAGAGAGGAGTATTGTTACGCAAAGAAGCTAACCAGTCCCTCCTGGACCAGTTAAAGGCTACCCGACCCAGCAGAAAGGCCGGTCTGCGTCGTGAGAAAGAGTCGAGCAGGCAGAGCGGCAATTTGTCGTGGATAAAGAAGGCAAGGAGCGGCAATTTGCCAAGCCGAAGAGGCCAAGGAGCAGGTGGGGGCCACGAGGGCCTTAATCACATACTCAAGGAGGAGAAATTAGGGGAGCATGGAGAGAAAGAGTGGAAGGAAGGTTTTGAATTGCTGTAGAAGGATTCTATTAAAGAAAGTAACATAGGGTTAATCTATTTATGCATTATTTTATTGGTTGTTGTGTCTTTCTTCTTTTGGTGGTATTCCTAGCCACGTCTAGGGTATTGTGTTTTTCTTCTTTTGGTGATATTCCTAGTCACGTCTAGGGTGTCGGAGAGCCGATCTACCTCACAAAAGTAAATCAACTTTTGTATATCGCATGTTTGCATTTGTTTTTCATAAGAGCGGGCCTTATTTGACTTGTTTCAATTATCTATCGTCGTTTCGCAATTGCTTGTTGATTTTGAGTCCAGAGTGCATCAATGTTTAATTAAAATTGAAGTAAGCATCATTGGCTATGACCCTTACACCATCCAAAATATCTTTATAGGGCAAAACATAATAGGATTAGCAACGGCTAATTGTGCGATAAAGAATACTATGTTTAATTTTTTTTTCATTTAAATATTTAAGTAAATTAAATGATGAAGTCTTATTTACTAATCATAGGTAAAGTAATATTGACCTATGGGAACTTCATAAATTAGTTGTTAAAGCCAGAAAAGCTTAAAAATTTATCATGATAATTCAGGGCATTGGCAAAGATGATTTGATTATGCAAGCATGCATAATTAAGAGTCAATAATAAATTTAGCATTATAAGGGACCAATATAGAAAGTTAGAACTAAGAATGCAATAAGAAAGGAGATAGAACATTCTATCTTCCTATCACAAATTAAGCCTACATATATAGATGAAGCTTTAGCAGATGAATTTTCGCTATTAATAATGTAAAGAGGATATAAATTAATTTATTATAAATAATATTTGGGAGTTAGTGTAGATGCCCAATGAGCAACAAGTTACATGAACAAAGTGGGTCAATAAGAACAAGTTTGATTATTCCGACAAGGTAATAAGAAATAATGCTAATTTATTAGTACATGAATATAACCAAATTATGAAAATTGATTTTGAAGAATCATAGGCCCCCTGCGGCTAAATTAGAAGTTATTTAGGATATTATTGACATTTGTGTGTGTTACAAGAGGTTCATATTATTGAAATTTGTGTCTTTTTTCATTCATGAAAGATTTCAAAGTCCAGAATGAAAAAAGACAGTTAAAGAGGAGACCCAAGCTCTTAACCTAAATCTCATATGAATTTGCAAAGGTTCCTCTGGATAAAAGATCCATTGGGTACAAATGAGTGTTCAATGTCACTTACAAAGCAAAAGGAAGCATCATAAGATTCAAGACTTTGTTGGTGGCCAAATTTTTTACTCGGTCTTATGGGATAGACTATCAAGGGACATTTAGGGTCTGTTTGGTTTGGTGCTAGAAGCGTGGCGCGGGGGCTGGTCGTGAATTGTGGCCATTTGGGAAGGCTTCCCAACCGCGGTGTACCGTCGTTTTGTCTAAATGCGGGCCGCGGATCGATCCCCGTGGCCCACATTCGAGTAATGGATTGTTACAATGGTTACCCTTCGTCGCTCCTGCCCTAATTCCCGTTCAGCGGTAGTTCGGCATCTCGCTTTCGGCTAGTGCTCGAAATGGAAGTGGACATGGATGCTTTGCTGAGCTACTTCAACCCGGAAGATTTGAGCAGCAGGGTATCGCCATTACAGGTGCGGTTTTGGTAAGCTTTCTATTGTTCCACTCAAGAAACACTAACAATATCTAAATTGAGCGCATATGTGACTTCTCACTAGTAAATTCCAATTTTGTGAGATACGATTATCTGTATATTTGTAGGCCAAGGAATGCTAGAATAAAGTGGTTAATTTTATGACTAGTTTGGTTCTCTCACTAATAGGAGAATATGACTCGTCTCACCCTGGAAATCTGCTTTTGTGAAATATTGACACAGTAATAACCATTATTCCTTTGCTGAAAACACATAAAATAGAAGTTAATGTGCTATTTCAAAATAGAAGTTAATGTGTTATTTACAACCTAAAGTTCTAGAGATTTGCTAATTGCGGAATGACTATTGATTTTGTGGCTAAACAAGCCGCCTAATCATCATTTTGTCCTTGACGAAATGGCTATATGAAAATGCAGTGTTTTTTTGAATAGGTCGGAACAAATGCCAAAGCTCTTCTGGCTGAACTAAGAACCTAGTTGATCAACACAGTATTTGTATATATATTTTATTCTACATATATACTCACTTGAGGTTGGAAAATGCTTTGCTGGTAGTTATTTTTTCTCTTAACTAAAGTTTAATGCACTCTTTCCATAAACGTTGATATTGTTTTTTTAATAATTATAAATTTTTATATTTTGCAAAAGTTAATTTTTAAAAAATCACAATGATTGGCATGCTTTATTTTTTTTTTTTTTGGCTTGAGTGCTGTCATGTTGTAGTGATCAGTTGGCCAAGTCACCATTTTGAGGAAAAGAATGGTATCGAGATATTCTATACAAACTCCAAATAATATTTCAGCTGAAAATTTTGAGAATTTATCGCTATCATCTAAGTTTTATTTTGAACAAGCATTCCAAATTGAGTGGTTCAATAAAATAAATTTAATGTTGTGAAGAACATTTTCAACTTACTTTGAATGGACCTAAATTGAACGCTTAGAAGTTCTATAGGAAATTCCTCAAGACCATTTGGAGGAGAAATTCCTTGTAATCTTGTATCCTTAGTCCAAGAAGCATATTCATGAAAAAAATGTAACAAAACTAATATTGCTCAATTTTGTGATCATTAAAGAACTATGATGTTTAAAAATCATAAAATGAACATAGTGATCTCTCCAAGTCTGATAAAGTGTCTGAAATCATGGCTTAAAGTTGTAACATCCGTCCAAAGATAAAAATATATGTCTAATTTTCATAATTTTACGGAGGATTTTTAGTGAAGAAAGTTACGAGACTTTGAAAATGCCAAGTCATTTCCTATTAGCAATAGACATTTATCTTCAATCTTCGTTGATGCTTGTCTTTGATCACAGCTAAAGAAGCCAATGTCCATCACCAATCTTTATCTGTAATAGATCAATGCCGACATCCAACTTTGCTTATATGTCTTCATCGGTCACAGACAAAGGTTATTTGCCCTTGCTCGTCCATCACCTTATGCCATTAGATAACTCCAACGCCCCATCGTCTTTTATTATGTTATAACGTTCTTTGTTATCTTTACATGCGAGCAGCGGGTATAGAGCCGAACAAGCCATGCATTTATGGAGAGCATGTTGACAAGTTACAAATGCTTGTTTGTAAGTATCTTTTTGTTTCTGAATTAGTGACAATACTAAAAATCCCACTTCGTAAGATAGGAAATGAGTTTTGGAATGCCAACAAGTCACATTATAAATATTATTGGACGATTGTACTGCACTATTTTTTGAGTTTTGGAATGCCAAAAAGTCACATTATAAATATTATTGGACGACTGTACTGCACTATTTATTTTTTCTTCGAATTTTTTAAAGTATTTCTTGTGTATTTGACTCAAGTGAACTTCCTCTATATTCCTTGTATGAAATATCTAACATTTGTCTATTTAAAGATGGATGCTGAAAAGATTTAATACTTTATAAGCTTTTGCTTGATCTATATCTATCGAATGACATAAATTAACATACTTCATAGTTGCAAGTTATTGTATTATATTTGAAATAATTTGAATGTATAATGGATCTCCTGATAGTTGCTCATCAATCATGTGCTAAAGATGACAACATCAAAGTTATTGATCTGGTATTTCTTTGGGTTATAAATTGGCAATCATCCATTATAATTGTCATATTATGTGTCTTGTGTGCTAAAACATTTATTTTTGTTGAAGATAGAATTTATTATTTTAACGATGAAAAAAAATAGTGCACATATGCTAAAAATAATTTGAGAGCAACTAATGGAGATATATAATTTTTTATGTAAGAAACTAAAAGGGGGTAAAAGTTAGGGGCACTGCCCTGTTAAAATTATTCTATTAATGCAAGTTGTAAAATTACAAAAAATATATTTTCTAGTAATTGGTGATGTAATATATTCAATGTGATAGATATGAACTATGAAAATGATTTATATGGTGGAATTAGGACATGTCTTGAAGCGTTGGAGAAGTGATTTTTAGTAATATGCTCGATCATTCTTATAAAATGAGATACTTGAGAACAAGTAGGGGCCTGGTTGAATAATGACTTGTTACTGAAGACAATGGCATGATGGCTTTCCCAGGGACTCCTTGATAGAACTTTCTCTTATTATGAGGATTGTTTAGTTTTACAGTGAGCTTACTTGAATTACTGCACTGGTTGAACTGCAATTATTATTCTTTGTTTGGTTCATTTTGGACAATTCTTTATTTTGCTCATTATATGTCAGATTGATTCTATTTAATTGCTTTCGGGAAAGATGAGCTCCATAATTTCAGGGACGTCCTGAAGGTTCTTATGTCACTGCGGACTAGAGATTTCCTTTCTGAGGTCACGTCAGCCCCATAGCTACGGTCGACAGTTCTACAGATGCCCGATGGGCTGACGGTCAGGTTAATTCCACTGCCGAAAGTGATCATGAATTGATAGCATCATTGGAGGGCAGTTTAGAAGGAGACATCCATCTCCTTCATATTAAAAACAACATCATTATTTTACTTATAATTTCATTGATTTTTTTTTTTCCTAACACTTTTGGTACTCACTGCTAAATGAGTGGTGTATTAGAACCTTTGTTGTGTTTTGAAATAAATTTCTGCTTCTGAAATATCAAATACATTGGTGTGACATTTCTGTTATAGAAAAAATTTACTAAATAGGGGCAGACTGGTTATTTTTCCAGAAACAGTTGTCCCGCAGTTATTTTCACACAGCTGCAACAAACAGGTAGTCAGCTTCCCCGCAGCAACTTCCTGGGGTAGCGCAGCTACAGCTGAAAAGCTACAGCTGCACCAAGCAAACCCTTACTCCAGTGGCCAATAATTTTTTATGTAAGAAACTAAAAGGGGGTAAAAGTTAGGGGCACTGCCCTGTTAAAATTATTCTATTAATGCAAGTTGTAAAATTACAAAAAATATATTTTCTAGTAATTGGTGATGTAATATATTCAATGTGATAGATATGAACTATGAAAATGATTTCTATGGTGGAATTAGGACATGTCTTGAAGCGTTGGAGAAGTGATTTTTAGTAATATGCTCGATCATTCTTATAAAATGAGATACTTGAGAACAAGTAGGGGCCTGGTTGAATAATGACTTGTTACTGAAGACAATGGCATGATGGCTTT
>NW_018252982.1:0-408 GCF_001263595.1 Phalaenopsis equestris
CCCAAATTTTTATATGTTGTAGCCTCTGTCTAGGTGCACAATTTGAGTATTTTTTCAAAGACATAAGAGATCTCTAGACAGCGATCTTAATTTTGTAAGTTTTTATGAATTTTCTATTCAAATAATTATAGAAAATTGTATGTGGCTTAGAAAATTCTACAAAAATTCATATAAGTTCCCTATGGCTATAGTAGTCTGAGAAAATAATTTCATAATTTTTAAGAATCAAAACATTATTGTTTTGAGCAAACTTTAATTTGCTTACAACATTTAATTTGAAGTATATAGAGATCAAAATCACTTGATTTTTGTTTTCCACTGTGGCTCATGAGTCGAAAAATTCACCATGAAAATTTCAAGTTATTTTGAGATTATTTAATATTTTTAATTGATATTTAAAAGTGACCA
>NW_018252983.1:0-5328 GCF_001263595.1 Phalaenopsis equestris
TATATATATATATATATGAGTTGCCTCCCACAATTGTATAGTTGGGTTGACTTATTAAATTTTTTTTTAAATTGTGGTATATGTTCTTCATAATAATGTTTCAATAGATGCCCATTAACTTTAAATATCTTTCCAGTGTTAGGATATTTAATAACAACAGTTCTATAATGATAGACTTTAATTACTTTAAATGGTCCTAACCATCAAGTTTTTAGTTTCCTTGGAAAAAATCTCAATCTTGTATTATATATTAAAATTTTTTATCCAGGTTCAAACTTCTTCTTAATAATCTTCTGATCATGTCATATTTTTATTCTCTTTATAGATTTTTGCATTATCATATGTTTCATTTCTAATCTTCTTAAGTTCATTGAGTTGCAATAATCTTTTCTCACCATCACCAGCATCTTTTAGATTAAAATTAAATTCCTTAATAGCCCAAAATGCTTTATACTTCAATTATACTAGTAAGTGACATATTTTTCCAAAAATAAGTCTTTATGGGGACATTCCTATATGAGTTTTATAAGCAGTTTTATATGCTCATAATGCAATATCTAATCTAGCAGACCAATCCAATTTATAAGGATTTACAACATTTTCTAAAATTTATTTTATTTCACGATTTGATTTCTCTACTAGACCACTAGTATGAGGATGATAAGCAGTAGAGAGTCTATGCATAATATCATATTTCTTAATTAATTTCTCAATTCTCTTATTCCTAAAACGAGATCCTCTATCTTTAATAATTACTGTCGGCATTCTATATCTTGTAAAAATGTTCTTAATTAAAAATTTAGAAACACTTCGAGCATCACATTTAGGTACAACAATAACTTCAATCCATTTGGACATAAAATCAACAGCAAGCAATATCACAACAAAAAATATATATAAACTTCCAAATGAAGGCATAAATGGTCCCATAAAATCTAATCCCCACACATCAAAAATTTCAACTCCTAATGTATAATTTAAAGACGTTTCATTTCTTCTAGAAATATTTCGTACTCGCTAACATTTATCGCATATTTTACTATATCCATTAACATCTCGAAAAAGAGTAGGACAATAAAATTCAGCTTCTAAAATTTTATATGCAATTCTATTTGTTCCAAAATGTCCTCCAAATTCAGAATCATGACATCTTTCAATTATTTGTTGAGTTTCTTCATAAGACACACACCTAATAATTAGATCTTTACACTGTTTATATAGATATGGGTCATCCCAAAAATAGAATTTTAAATCATAAATGAATTTCTTTAATTGTGGATTTTTAATATCAGGTGGTAGAATATCACTTACAATATAGTTTACTATATCTGCATACCACGGTACATTCATTTCATCAATGCTATATAATTGTTCATCAAGGAAATTTTCTAAAATTAGTTAATATTTTTTATTCTAGTCTAGACAAATGATCAACTATTTGTTATCATTTCCCTTTCTATCAACTACGGTAATATCAAACTCTTGCAAAAGCAGTATCCATCTAATTAATATTGGTTTAACATCCTTTTTAGCAGAGTGATTTGTATGCAATATACATTTAATTCTAATTAAGTAAGGTCTAAATTTATCAAAGGCATAAACAATATCTAATAACCCGTTTTCAGTAGCAATGTAATTAATTTGAGCATCATTTAGAGTTTTACTAGCATAATATATCATTTTAAAAACTTTGTTGTGTCTTTGTCCTAAAAATACCCCAATAACATAATCACTAGCATCACACAGTATTTCAAATGGTTTTTCCCAATCAGGTGATACTATTTTAGGTGCAGTGATTAATTTTTCTTTCAATACTTCAAATATTTTTATGCATTCCTCATTAAAATCAAATTTCGTGTCTTTTTCTAAAAGTTGGCATAATGGCTTAGTTATTTTAGAAAAAAAATTTATGTAACGCCTGTAGAATCCAACATGTTCTAGAAAACTTCTTACCCCTTTTACTTTAGTAAGAGGTGGTAATTTTTCAATAACTTGTATTTTTGCAGGATCTACTTCCATACCATTTTTAATAATTCTATGCCCAAGTATAATTCCTCCCGCAACCATAAATTGACGTTTTTCTCAATTTAGTACTGAGTTGATTCTTTCACATACTTCCAGAAATTTTTCTAAATTATTTAAACATAATTTAAAAGAAGTACCAAATACAGAAACATCATCTATAAACACTTCTATTCCATGTTCAATAAAATTGTTAAAAATCGACATCATACATCTTTGAAATGTTGCATGTACATTGCATAGTCCAAAAGATATTCTAAAAAAAGAAAATGTTCCACATGGGTTTGTAAATATTGTTTTCTCTTGATCCTCTCGAGCAATTGAAATTTGGTAATAACCGGTATATCCATCTAAAAAACAATAATATTTGTTTTCAGACAATCTATCTAATATGTGGTCTAGAAAAGGTAAAGGAAAGTGATCTTTTCTGGTGGTCATATTTAATTTTCTATAGTCAATACAAATTCGCTAACCAGTCACTTATCTTATTGGAATTAATTCATTTTTCTCATTTTCTTCAACGGTCACTCCTTTCTACGGAAATAGGATATATAATTCAAAGCATCTTAGTCAACGATCATTCCCAAGCTATTGTCTGAAATAGGATATATAATTCCAGCATCTAACAATTTTAAAATTTCTTTTTTAACAACTTATTTCATTATTGGGTTTAATCTCCTCAAAGGATCAGCTTTAGGTTTGTATTGTTCATCTAATAGAATTATGTGCATACAAATAGAAGGATTAATTCCTTTAATATCTGTTAAAGTCCATCCAAAAGCATTTTTATATCTTTTCAACATCTCTATTAATTTTTTTCTTGAATTTCAGTTAACTCTGAAGATACAATAACAGATAATATAGATGAATCTCATAAAAATACATATTTTAAATAGGCAGACAATATTTTAAGTTCAAGTTCAGGTGGTTTAATACTTGAAGGAATAAGATTTTTATTATCATTTTCAAATTTTCCCTGAATATAGCCCTGTATAATCCAAATATTCTTCTATTATTTCATCCTTTTTTTCAAATAATTATTCTTGTCTTAATTTGTCTTCAAATTCATTCTTAAATTACTCATTATTCAGATAATTAGTTACTTCCATCGTGAAACATTCATTATCTTTTTCTATTGCAGGATATTTTAGCTTTTGTTATATTAAATGTGACTTCATGATCATTAACTCTCATTATTAATTCTCATTTTTACACATCTATCACAGCTCTCCCTATTGAAAGAAATGGTCTTCCCAAAATAATAGGAATTTATTTATCTTCTTCCATATCTAATACTATAAAGTCTACAGGGAAAATAAATTTATATACTTTTACTAACAATCTTCTATAACTCCTTTTGGATAAGTTATTGATCGATCAGCTAACTAAAGAGTTACAGTCGTAGGGGAAATCTCTCCCAAATCTAAGCGTTTGAAAATAGATAAAGGCATAAGATTGATACTCGCTCTTAAATCACATAAAGCTTTTCTAAAAAAAACTTTTCACCAATAGCACAAGGTATGGTAAAACTACCAGGATCTTTTAATTTTTCAGGAAGCTTGTAGCTTTTTCTGAATAATAGCGCTACACTCTTCACTAAGTGCAACAGTCTCATGATATGTAAACTTTCTTTTCTTATTTAGTATATCTTTCATAAATTTTACATAACTTGGCATTTATTCTAAAGCTTTAATAAAAGGAATGTTTATCGTTAACTTCTTAAGGATTTCCACAAATTTTGTAAATTGTTTATCTTTATTTTTCTACTTCAGTCTTTGAGGCAACAGAGGTAATGATTTTTTTAAAGAACTTTGTGATTCTAAAGCTTTAACAAAAGGAATGTTTATCGTTAACTTCTTAAGGATTTCCAAAAATTTTGTAAATTGTTTATCTTTATTTTTCTACTTCAGTCTTTGAGGCAACAGAGGTAATGATTTTTTTTAAAGAACTTTGTGTTTGTTCATTTTCATTTTGGTCACTTTCCATTTCTTCCTTCTCTTCCTCAACTTTAGTTTCTCTTTGGATCATTGTTTCAACTTCTTTTCCACTTCGTAATGGAATAGATTTAATTTACTCCTTATTTTGATCTTTTAAATTAACTTCCACCATACTCAGAAGAATTCCTGAAGGTCTATTAATAAGTGCAGTTGCAATATGTCCTAATTGATTTTCAATGTTTCTAATAGCAGCCCCTTTATTCTGTATTTAATTTCCCATATTCAACTTTACTTCCTCCATTATCAACTTATTTTCCTTAACTTGTGGGTTAGAGTTAGAGTTAAATCCAGGATGATAATAAGGTCGATAATTAGGATTTCCTTCGTTGTTCAAATTTACGGAAGGATTCACCAAATTGTTATAATTATTTCAACTAACATTAGGGTGGTTTTTCCATCTAGGGTTATAATAATTAGAATATGGATTGTTATTTTGATTATTTATAGCATTTAAAGTTTTGTAAGATGATTGAGTATCAATTAGTTGCCCTAGTGAATTTTCCTCTAACACAGAGGGTATTTGAGAATAGTTCACTCCAATTTGATCAATCTTTTTCGATATAGCAATAATTTTATATGTTAAAATAGACATTGCATCAGAATCATGAATACTAGTTACTCTTTTATGATTTAACTTTTCAGAGGGTCATTGAAAATTGTTAGTAGTCATTTCTTCGATTAAAGAGCATGCTTCATCAAAAGGTTTTGACATTAGTGATCCACCTACAGCAGCATCTATAATAGATTTAAGTGATCTTACTAATCCATTGTAAAAATTTTGAATTATTAACCAATCTGGTAAAGCATGGTGTGAACATTTTCTAAGAAGATCATTAAATCTTTCTCAAGCTTCATATATTGATTCCCCTTCAAACTTACAAAAAGATGTAATATCATTTCTAAGTTTAGCCATTTTCGACGGTGGAAAATATTTAGCCAGGAATTTTTTTCATAGTTCTCCCCAAGTTCTGATAGATACATGTGCTAATTAATTTAACCAAGCTTTCGCTTTATCCCTTAATGAAAAAGAAAAAATTCTAAGCCTAATAACATCATAAGACACTCCGTCATATTTAAAAGTAGCACAAATCTCAAGAAAACTAGCAAGATGTAAGTTAAGATCTTCAATAAGTGTTCCTGCAAACTAATTGCTTTGTTCCATTTGGATAATAACAGGTTTAAGCTCAAATGAATTAGCAGTAACATCGGGATTTTGAATAGTCAAGTGAAGTTCATCTGCTGTAGGATTAGCATAATCTTTTAAAGGTCTTTGCCGATTTTCATTTATTTGATTATCTAAGTTATTCAC
>NW_018252983.1:5347-17425 GCF_001263595.1 Phalaenopsis equestris
GTATAAGGCCACCTTAAATGGAGTAAGGCATCCTATTCTCATCCTTTGAGATTGGTCTAAGGCAACCTTTAAATGAGTAAGGCATCTGATTCTCTACACAAATCTTTGAGAAAGGTATAAGACCACCTTAAATGGAGCAAGGAATTTTATTCTCATCTTTCAACTCCGGTCTAAGGCAACCTTAAATGGATTAAGGCATCTGATTGTTTACACAAATCTTTGAGATAGTGATCCCGAGAAAATTTGGTTGTGTAAAATTTGTATAAGTTTGACTCCGCTATGTAACGGTGTCAAATGCTTGATCCAAAATTTATGATTAAGAAACTTAAGCCAATAATGTTAGGATTCTATGCAAGTATACGTATTGTTATCAAGTAGTAAAATGTTTCTATTTTAAGTCCTGAATATTGATCCCACGGGGAAGGTTTAAATTTGTAATTAATTTTTTTAATTTATATTATCTCTAAATTTTCTAATCTATCAAATCTATTTAATTTACTGTTACATTGTTCTACAACAGTGCCAAAAACTTGATCCTGATTTGATATAGTTGTGCAAAATATATAAAGTTGACTCCGCTATGTGACGGTGCCATAAACTTGATGCTCTAAATATAATTAAAAAATTTAAGCAATTAATGATGAGATTCTACGCAAATATATGCATCGTTATCAAGTAATAAAGATATTTCTATTTTAAGTCTTGAATATTGATCCCACGGGGAAGGTTTAAATTTGAGATAATAAATTTATTAGTAAATTCACAGAAAATAAAATGAAATTATTGTCACTAATTTTGAATGCTAAAATATTATCAAAACTAAATTATTTAACTATTAACAAAACTGAAATAAAAAGTTTAAACAGTAACTACTAAACTATTAAACTATGTTTATGTGATGAAGATTTCTTATGTGAAAAAGCATCATTCCCCCTACAATGAGATTTTGGTAAAATGAGATGAGATAAATTGTTTAATATGTTTTGTGTCAAATAGGAACAGTTTTAATTCTCTACCCTGATGCAGTGTTATAGAAAATCATTGGCTAATCTCAGATTTAGTCCCTAAATTCGTTGTTAGGCTAGGAGGATACTGACTCCCTCTCTAGAGCTCCCACTTCCCTTCACCTGAAAACTAACTCTCGCTTTAGTTTTTAAACACTAGGAGCGAATTGAGGATTTTAGCTTATCACCCTAAAATCTCCAATTCTACACCCAATAAGCTCCCTCTCTATAGCTCCCACTTCCCTTCACCTGAAGACTAACTCTCGCTTTAGTTTTTAAACACTAAGAGCGAATTGAGGATTTTAGCTTGTCACCCTAAAATCTCCAATTATACACCCAATAATATATATTACTTCATTTTCCGGATCATATTTTTCACAACACATTTTAATAATTCAATTGACATATCAAAAAGTAAATTAAGTTCGGAGTTGAAAATTCATCACAATTTTTTTTATATTTTAATATTGACACATCTATATTATCTCTTTATTTCACCATATCTTATAGTAGGGACAAAGATAAAGGAAACTACTCAGACTTCATGAGAAAGATACAACAAAACACAAACAACCAACACTTATCTGAAACTCTTTCTCAAAGCAAATCCCTTATAATCTCTCCTAGGAAATGTAGGAAGAATAAATCTCTCACTTTTCTCCTTCTCCAACACTCTTTGAGAAGAATTCACACTAAATCTCACCACAAAAACTCTAAACCCTTAAAGAAAACTCACTAATAGACTCCTGAATGGTGGTGGGATACAAATGGATAAAGTGTATGGATGTGATGTGTGGCGAAAAATGCAAGGATGGATGAGGAGGAGTCCTTTTTTTCTGGTCAATTTCGGCCCCAAATATAGCATAGAGTCGGTTCTCCAATAGGTACATCCAAAAACTCTTCAAAAAGCGTCCAAATTCGTCGAATCTTCTAAAAACTGGGGCTGAACCGACATTGGCGCCGTCGGCGCCCATTCTGGCTCCGTCGGCGTCGGTAATCTATAATTAATTCTACTGTTCTCTGTCAAACGGCATCGCGGCGCTGAACAAATCTCTAACTTCGGCGCTGAACAAATCTCTAACGTCTCCCTTTTGACTCCAAATTTCATCATTTTACTTCTTTTTTGCTCCAAGTCCTATATATCAACAACGTGCAAGAAAACATAAAAATATTTTTCATTAAAGTGCAATATCAGCAAAACTGAGTATATAATATGGGTCTAAAAATGCATATATTTTTAATGCATCAATTGCCACATGATGCAGAGTTTCAAAAGATATTCGACCAGGTGAATGAAGGGCAATTGGAGAAATATAGGATCGATGAAGAAAAGTTGTTGAAGTATAAGGGTAAAATTTGTATTCTTGTTGTGAATGATTTATATAAAGAAATCTTGCTTGAGCACATTATTCGGGATAAACGATACATCCAGAAAGCAATAAAATGTACAGAAGCTTAAGTGTTTTTCCTTAGTCAGGGTTCAAGCGTCGTGGAGCCGAGTTTATAGCAAAGTTTTCTTATCATATGGTTAAGGCAGAACATCAGAAGCCTAGTGGGTTGTTGCAACAATTGCCTATAGCAGTTTGGAAATGGAGGGGACATCATTATGGACATTGTGAAGGGGCTACCGAGATCTAGGCAGGGTCATCATGTTATATAGGTGATTATTGATCATCTGACCAAGTTTGCACACTTCTTGCTTATTAGACAAATAGATTTTGTGAACGTTGGCCCAAATCTATGATGATAAAATTGCATGACTGCATGGAGTCCCAAAGTCTATTATTATAGATTGAGATGGTAGATTCACATCCAAGCTATGAAGAAAAGTTTAAGAGGCTTTAAACACTCAACTGACATTCATAGCAGCTTTTCATTCCCAATTAGACGATCAATCAGAGAGAACGATCCAAATATTAGAAGGTCTACTTCGACTTTTTGTTCTTGATTTGGTGGAAATTGGGAAAAGCACATACTTTTGATAGAATTTGCTCACAATAATAGTTTCTAAACTAGTATTAGTATGGCTCCTTATGAAGCCCTTCATGAAAGAAAATGCAGGGTGCCTTTTTGCTGAACAAAAACTGGTGAAAGATGATTAATTAGTGTTGACTTAGTTGATGAAAGAACTAAGAAAATCTGAATTATTTGTGACAGATTTAGAGCAGTCTAGGAAAGACAAAGAAAGTGTTATAATGTCAAGCACCAACCAGTAGAATTTAAAGTGGGGGAATTTGTTTTTATTAGGTCAATCCTAAGAAAGGTGTTAAGCAATTTGGAAGTTGATTTCATGATATGTTGGTCTATATGAAATCGTGGAAAAGATTGGGAAAGTAGCATACAAGCTTGCACTACCTGCACACATGTACATCATACATAATGTGTTCTGTATCACTTTATTGTGAAAATATATTGCTGATGAGGCTAGCAAACTTGTTACTGACCATATAGTTATTCAACCTAACTTGACATTTGTGGATGAGTCAGAAAGAATCATAGATTATGATATGAAACAACTCAATGGTAGAGAGATTCCTTTTATTCATGTACTGTGGAAGCACAAAATTGAAAAAAGATGTCACATAAGAGAATGAATAAAAAATGAGAAAAATATATATGTACAATTTTAGTTAAGGCAAATTTTGAGGACGAAATTTTTATAAGGAGGGAAGATTGTAATAATAAACAAAAAAATGAGTAACTTCTTATGCAAGTGTAGTATGAGTGAGATCGCACCACTCGTGGGAGCATTAAGAAGATGTTCATCCCTCGTCTACTCTCATTCAATCTCACGCACACATAGAGCAAAAGAGAGTGCGAGAGAGACGGGGATTGTGAGAGAGCGGAAGAGTGAGGTAGAGGAAGAAGAAGAAAAGAAGAAGAAAGAAGTCGAAGAAGCAACACATATAGTAAAGGGAGAAGAAAAAGGGAAGAGTGAGGTAGAGGAAGAAGAAGAAAAGGAGAAGAAAGAAGAAGCTCAAAGAAGCAACACATATAGTAAAGGGAGAAGAAAAAGGAGAAGGAGATAAGCGGCTCACCTGGGCGATAATTTCCTTTAATTTAGTGCATCAAAGGAAAGGAGGGAGAAGGAGAAACTCGATTGAGTGCCTAGAAGTTTCCAACAACCGAGTTTGTGTTAGGAGTCCAATGGTAGGGTGTCACGTGTCCAACAAGCCCTACCGTAATACACTGACATTGGCCAGTGTTAAGAATGGGGGTCCCGCTTGACACGTGGCACCTCACAATTGGACTCTGAATGTATATGGAGTCCTGATATAATATTTTTTTTCCCAACAACCTTACCCTACTAAGAGGAGGGAACCCTATCATACGACTCATCGAGGAAGGAGGCAGGTGCTGGCACTGCTTGCGTGGAGGGGGATCGACCAAACCTTTATTGGTTCGATTCATATAAATTAAGGCAAACTGAGGAAGGGTAAAAACATATCATAATTTCTTTTAAGATATTATTTTAACAATTAAAATTTAGATTTAAAAAAAATCACATATGTAATTAAATTGTGTTTGAAATATGTAAAGGTAATCGTCCAATAGGCTAAAGCAGGTCAAAATCTTGTCGAGAAAAGGAAATTCAGATATAAAGTTAAATTGCAAAAATTAATATATATATAGATAAAGAAAGAGAGAGAGAGAGAGAGGCAAGAATTTCACCCTATAAAACTACCCACGCAAAGCTTCTTGAATGCTACTTGCAACCAAATGAAAGAGCCACAATAGTGTATCTATTATAGCTGGCAAGCAAATTCCATAAATACAACAACAGCATCCCAGAGCTTTAAAGCCAGCTACAAATGTCTAGTGAACTTGAGGTCCAAATTGATGCATTTAAATACATACCCCACAATTTTTTCTATATATTTACATATCTAACGCCTAAACTTTCATATTTACATGCATAACACTCAACCATTAAACCATTAAACATCGGCATCAAAAATGACACTATCACCAACTTTATAAGTGAAACACACCTTTTCATATATTGGTTGATGCCAACAAAGTATTATAAATGCAAATATCAGCAGTTAGAGATGTAAAAATATAAGCATTGTGTGGTATGCATATAAATTTACCCGCCTTTATTTTGGAATGCCTCAATCACATTTCTGTGCTCTTGTAATTTCCCAAACAGGACAATCCTCCTTGCTGCTGGAAATGTAATTTCTGCTTTGTTTTTGGCCAGAATGAACAATTGCAATCGTGAATCTCTCATTCTCCATGGTGTAAAGGTACATGGCCTGCTCATCCTGATGCATTAAAAAAAAAGAAATTTAAAAGGCAATGAATAAGGAGCAATAATTTGCAAAGTTTCGTGGCCTAGTTTTACATATATGGCCTGCTCAATTCTTATGTATTTACATATATAGCATCTAAAGCTGCAATTTTTACATACAAGCCACCTTACCTATGTATGAAAAAGTTTATTTTAATTTTTAAAAGCTAAAATGGTTATATTTTTTATACGATATAAGAAAGATTTAAGGGGTATAAATGTAAAAAAGTGAAGTTTAGGTGTTAGATATGTAAATACATGTGATTTGGGCGGTATGTATGTTCCTTAGTAAATGAAGGTTCAATTTTAAGAGCTCCTCAATATACAAATAAGAAAAACTAAGAACATTCACATACATGCCTCTTCATATTATGTATTTACATATCTAACCACTAAACTTCAATTTTTTGCATATACGCGGTCTTACCTATGCATCAAAAGATGTATTTCACATTTTAAAAGTTAAAATCATGATATTTTTTATGTGACATGAAAGATTTGAGTATTATAAATGCAAAAAATTGAAGAGAAAAATTAGGAACATTCACATACATACCTCTTGATTAGTATATATTTACATATCTAACCACTAAACTTCAATTTTTTGCACATTCGTGGACTTACCTATGCATCAAAAGGTGTATTTCGCATCTTAAAAGTTAAAATCATAATATTTTTTATGTGACACGAAAGATTTGAGTATTATAAATGCAAAAAATTGAAGTTTAGGTGTAGGTATGTAAATACAAAAGATTTGGGTAGTATGTATGTAAATATGCTCCTTAAAAACTATACCTCTGGAAGTTCATAAAACTCATCAGGAGAAATCTGCAGAAGTTCCGAAGCAGTTTGACCCGTGCTCCATGTAAAAACACTCGAAGTTTCGTCCGCAACGAACATTTCTAAGTGGAAGCAGCGAATAAGCTCATTCTCACAGCCACAATGGCAAAAGCTACACTGAACTTTTCGATCGCATGTCTCAAGAACAGGATGACCACACACAGCATGGGATAATACTGAGCACATTCGATGGAGTTCGATTGAGCTGAGATGAACGCGACATATCTGCCAACAGCAAATGATAATAAGCTCTAAACAAGTTCATGAAGCTTGACATGTTTCATAACAAGAATTAATTAGGAAATTTACATATATACAACTCAATTCCTATGTATTTATATATCTAATATATATATATATGCCACTTTTCCTATGCATTAAACGGATTATTTCACATCTTAAAAGTTAAAAAAAGTGATATTTTTTATGTGATATGAAAGATTTGGGTGGTATAAATGTAAAAAGCAAAATGTAGGCGTTAAATATGTAAATACATAAGAATTGGTTGGTATGTATGTAAATGCCCCAAAATTTAGTTCACCTGCCTTGTATAAAAGAGTGAAGTTGAACACCAGGAAATTACGAGTAGTGAAGCAAAAAATATAAGCATATCATAGTTCATGTTATTCTTTTCATACTGAGAAGAATGGTTTCATGCTAATATTTGAGGAAGATTTGCATACATGCCACTCAATTCCTATGTATTTACATATCTAACACCCACACTTCATTTTTACATGTATACCATTTTTCCTATGAATTAAAAGGTGTATTCCACTTTCTAAAAGTTAAAAAAGAGGTGCTCTTGAAGTGATATGAAAGATTTGGTTGGTGTAGATGTAAAAAGCAAAATTTAATTGTTCGATATGTAAATAAATAACAATTCGGTGGTATGTATGTAAATGCCCCAAAATTTATTTCACCTTTTTATTGTATAAAAGAATGAAATTGAACACCATGAAATTGCAAGTAATGAAGCAATATATATATATATATATAATCATATCATAGCTCATGTTATTCTTCTCATATTGAGAAGAATGGTTTCCTCCTAACGAGAAGATGAGCTTTTTTGCTTCAGCCATTATAGCATGCAGCACTAACTGAAAGCATGTGAAGAAAATATGATATGGACTGAACATGCAAATTTCATGATTGGAATATAAGCCAAAATTGTATTAAGGAATACAAAACTTCGGGGCATTTACATAAATGCCACCCAATTCAGATGCATTTACATATCTGACACCTAAGCTTTTAACTTTTACAAGTATACCATACAAATCTTTCATATCACATCAGAAATACCAATTGTAACTTTTAAAAAGTGAAATACACTTTTTCATGCTTAGGAAAGGCGGCATATATGTAAAAATTGAAGTTTAGGTGTTAGATATGTAAATACATTGAAATTGAAAGGTATACATCTAAATCTTCCAAAAATTTTTGTGTTATTGCCACACTTTCATGTTCCATGGATTAAAAAAAAGTAAATATTTTCAATAAAAAGTGTGCTAACAATTGAAATACTGAAATAGAAGATTTAAAAGAAGCATACATTTGTGGAATTTATCTGCTTGTGGATATCAGATAAACATGAAAGCCTGTGGAGACAAGATGAGTTGAGCAGAGCCGGCAAAGAACTTAGGTTCACAAAAGTAGACTCAGAGTCCCTCTCAAACCATGAAACTTCAGGCCTATTTAAAAGATAAAGAGAAATTCACATACAGACCACTCAATTTCTATGTATTTACATATCTACCAGCCAAACTTCCATCTTTGCATGTATGCTTGCCACTGACCTATATTAAAAGTTAACATACTGGTATTTTTTGTGTGAAAGATTAGTATGGTATAAATGTAAAAAGTAAAGTTTAGTGTTAGATATGTAAATACAAAGGATTTGGGTGGTAAGGTGTTAGATATGTAAATACAAAGGATTTGGGTGGTTACGCATGTACATTTTCCTTGATATGGATGTAAATGCCCCAAAAAAAAATTTGTCAATATCAGGCAAACAAACATGTTTATCGAAATAAAAAAAGCTATACATTTATGTCCCATGATTGATCCTAACTTTCAAACATGCACTTAACCATCATCATCACCTTCGCGGTCATTAGAATTTTATTTCGAGGGCCTTTATTATATATTTTATTTTTGATGTGGAATTATGTGTATCATTACAGCCAGGCCAACCCAAATTCCATTCTCCCTCCCTAACCGCCAAACCTCCCTCCTCTTTCATAAATATTGGCAGTCCCCTCCTCTCGGGAAACATAAAAGAACCAAGTATTTACATATCACACACCTAAATTTTTATATTTACACAAATAGCACTCAAATCTTTAATATAACATGAAAAATAGCATTGTTACCACTTTTTAAAAGTTAAATACACCTTTTCATTCATAAGTTTAAACAACAAAGTGCTATATATTTAAATATGAAAGTTTAGCTGTGAGATGCGTAAATACATAAGAATTGTGTGCTATGGATGTAAATTTTCTAAGAATTAAGAGAGCTTTTAATTGCAGTCTTGGAACCTACATGTTGCTCTTCAAATTATTGATTTCTTATATAATGCTTATTTTGAATGATTAAAAAAGTGAGCAGGTTATGAAATGTTAGATACATGCCATCATTGGTTTCTTCCCCTTACATAGTTGCCAAATGAAGTTAAAATAGAGTATGAGTTAGATACTGCCACAAAAAATTAAGTGTGAATGGATCATGAGTTAGCCAACAATGTTGGGCAATCATATATATGGAAAATTAACATACTACCCAACAATTCTTATGTATTTACTTATCTAACACCAAAAGTTTCATATTTACATTTATAACACCTTGGTGTTATAAACCTATGCATAAAAAGATGAATCTGACTACTAAAAAGTTGGTAAAAGTGATATTTTTTATGTGATGTTGAAGATTTGAGTATAATAGATGTAAATATGAAAGTTTAGGTGTTAGATATGTGAATACATAAGAATTGTGCGTTAAGTATGTAAATGCCCCCGAATATAAAAACAAGTTAGACTTGGTAGTTACCATCTTGAAAATAAATTTTAAATTTTATCCAAAATAATTGAGAGAATTTAAACTCCACACTTCGATAAAAGGGACAAATAGTAGTAAGGAAGAGCCTTTAACTAAACTTTTAGCACAAAGGTTTGTGAAACAAGTGTACTCAAGGGATTCCAGTAGGTCTTACATTAATATTTGCTTTGATTATATTCCATTTTCACCGTCTTAGGGAGTACCAAGGAGTTGATTTTAAGAAGAAATTGCTTGTAAAATTTTCCTTTATATAAATTATAATGTCTAAAAAATATCATTTTAGGAAGAATCAGCTTAAATCCTAAGTGAACCCCACTACTATCTGAGTCTCATCCTCCCATTCTCCTCACCTCTCTCTCTCTCCCTCTCTCATAAAAGAAAAGAAAGAAAAAAAAAAGAGTTTTCTTGTCTTATTAACTAATTGTCATTTTAAGACCACAGTGTAATGTCCCATTTTTATTAACTGCGGCAGAGGAAACGAGAAAACTGAAGGAGAAGAAGAGAGGAATTGAACGGTCGAAAAGCCGAAGAGGGGGAAGTGAAGCAATAGGGTCGGAAAGCCAAAGAGATACTTTTGTGTATATATCGACGCGTAGGAGGGGCCGGTAGAGGTAAGAAACTACTTACCTAAGAATTGTGCAGTGTGTGAAGGAAAGGAAGATGACGTGGGAGAAAGAGGCAGCATTGGTGTCAAGCAAAGGAGGCGTCGAGCAGCTCTCGTGACTTGTGACGGCAAAGAGGATGGGGTATTCCGTGCAAAGGAAGAAGACGAGTGACTCTGCAGAGAAGGAGGCGAATTTCCGTGTGAGGGAATAAGAGGAGCAGTTTTGCGTTCATGCCAAAGTCAGAACTGGTGCAATAGAGGAAAGGGACGAATTCACGTGATTGAGATTAGGGCTCAAGAGAGAAAAATATTACATCCGGGGACAGAAATGCTTCTGTACTCTAACTAAATTTCGCCACATGGAACCCCCAGTCCAAGTGAATAAATAAATAAAAAAAGCTCTATAACTTAATATGGCCTGATCGAACCTAGCCTATTTCTTCGAAAACAAAAACTTCCGCGTCTAAATATAAATATCTATTTTCTTCTCATGTCATCAGGTAGGGTTATATCATTATAAAATACCACAATAAACTTTAATAACACATCAATAACTATACAAAAAAGCCACAACGACACCAAATAACAACAATAACACTGAATAATCTCAATAACTCTAAAAAAATTGCAATAAAACCACAGCCGCCACAATAACACTCAAATAATACCACAATAAACCTTAGTAGCAATTCAATAACTCCACAAAAAAGACTACAATAACACTAAATAACCTCAATAATTATACCAAAAAAACTGCAATAACACCTCAGCCACCACAATAACACTCAAATAACACCACAATAAACCTCAATAACACTTTAATAACTCCACAAAAAAACTGCAATAACACCAAATAACCACAATAACCCCACAAAAAAGGGCAATAACACTACAGCCGCCGCAATATAACTAAATAGCATCACAATAATCCTCAACAACACCTTAATAACTCTACAAAAAGCCGCAATAACACCAAATAACTGCAATAACACCAAATAACCTTAATAACTTCACAAAAAAAACATCAATAATACATCAATAACACCAAAAAATTGTAATAACATCATAATAACGTTAGTCGAGAATAACACAACAGAGTCGTCGTAATACCACTAATATAAAATCAAAATAACACCTTAATAATACCATAATAATACTGAAATAATATCGTAATAACACAACAATAATACTGAAATAACACCATTTGAAAATACTACCACAATCGTCACAATACCACTCAAATAATACAACAATAAACATCAATAACACCGCAATAACTGCACTAAAAATATCGCAATAACACCAGCCCGCGAAAATCCGCAATCTCCAATAACTCCAAAAAAATCGCAATAACACTCAAATAACACCACAATAAAACTATAATAATACATCAATAACACCAAAATAACCCACAAAAATGCAGCAATAACACGCAGTAACACTGCAATAATGCCACAATATTGCATCGATAATTACTTGGCTGGAATTTTTTTGTGGTGTTATTGACTTCGGACCGTGGGCCTATTGACATTTTTTTGCAGTATTATTAGAGTTGAATAGCGGTCTTGTTGGTGTGCGGCGATTTTGTGATGTTATTGATATGCATTGAGGTATTATTGGAGCGCAACCTAGGTATTATTGCGATGTTATCGAAGTTGTGCGCAGTTTTATTGGAGTTTTTTTGTGGTGTTATTGGTGCATTTTTTCAGGGGATTTCATTGTTATTGAAGTGATACAATGGTATTATGGGAGTGTTTACTTGCGTGTTACTGCGGTATTATTGGCGTGAATTTGTGACGACCATTTCAGTGTTATTGAGGATATTATTGCAGTGTTTTTGCGGTGTTATTGAGAATGTTATTGTAGAGTTATTGCGGTATTATTGCAGTTACATTGAAGTTGTATTGCGGTGGTATGTTTATATTACTGTGGTTATTGCGACTGTATTGAGGTTGTTATTGCGGTTGTAATGAGATGTTATTGTGTTTGTATTGATGTTGCATTGTCATGTTATTGCAGTGGTGTTATTGTGGTTGAACTGAGGTTGTATTGCGGTGGTCCGTTTATGTTATTGTGGTCATTGCGGTCGTATTGAGGTTGTTATTACGGTGTTATTGCAGTTGTGATGAGGCGTTATTACGGTTGTACTGAAGTTGTATTGTCGTGTTATTACGATGAGGTGTTATTGCGGTTGAAATGAGGTTGTATTGCCGTGTTCTTGCAGTTAGGTGTTATTGCCATGTTATTGTAGTATCTCTCTCCCTCTCTCATAA
>NW_018252983.1:19971-37533 GCF_001263595.1 Phalaenopsis equestris
TGGCAATAGCTACAAGGCAAAAAAAAAAAAATTTAACTAGGATAATTAACTCTAAAATAGGTTACTTATCAATTAAATGGATTTTTACAATAATTTCATATAAAATAATTATTTTTGTCATGTTAGTTGTCAAACATGTTTTCTAAATTTGCTTCTGCAAATCAAATTAAGTAGATTATTAAAACATATTTTTACATTTTAAGCAAAACAAAAATACAACAAAATTAATAAAAAAATGGGATAATTATATGCATATCATTTGAAACACTGACAAGTGATTTTTTTAGACTATCGAAGGAAGCATTTATGCATACCACAATCAAAGAAATCATAGGGACTTTAATAACAATGAAAAATATAGTTGGGGTTCTATTGTGAATTTTGATATTTGAGTGAGAATCTGAAAAAATGGATTAAAGAGGGTTGTAAATAACAATGTTCCAAGTGCTATGTATGGCCAAAAAAAATTATTGAGGAAAATACCAGCAAATAGTTTTACCATGATCCGACAAAGTGCAGCTTTGCTACAATTGCTCCTGTCGCGTCTTCGATAGTAATGGAAAACACAGTTTCTGCACATTCTACCTCTCTTTTGATATCTGTAACAGATCCGTAAAGGCTGATTCCAGTCATTTTATCACTAAGATCGCTCACATATGCCTACAAAGCTTTAAAAGTTAAAAATGATTATTCATAGAATTTGATGGGGGCAAGTTAAGATTGCAAGGGTCAATGTAAAAAAGTTAGGTTGACAAGCATGACAGTTTTCAGTATTAGATACCAGACCGTACTTCTTTGTAAAGATAATAACAAGATGGGGAATTTACATACATGTCACCAAATTCCTATGTATTTACATATCTAACACTTTAACTTTATTAATTAATTTTATAACATCCAAACCTTTCGTATCACATAAAAATACCACCATTTTAACTTTTAAAAAGTGAAATACAGCTTTTCAAGTATTGGTAAGGTGGTATGTATAAGACATGTAAATAAATAGGAATTGAGTGATATTTCTCATAATTCATATAAAATCATTTAAAATTATCACATTAAACACATTGCATCTACTATGTATTGCTATAGTAGTTTTTTATAGGACCTTTCCTACAATATAATTTTATGTGCAACATGTCATCACACACACAAAAAGATAAATATCTACTTCACTGCAACCACATAAATGATATCATTTATTCTACGAAATGAAAATGAATCATATATTATAATTATCCTAAATGTCTGAAATAGATTGAAAGGTGATAATCATCAAATGAATAAATGAATGGTCATCAAAGGAGTCGCCTCTTTTTAGTATTAGTTATTATATCCGTGCACGAAAAAAATAGAAAAGGTTGTACCTTCATTGGTACAAAATTTTGATAGTACTCTTGAGATAACTCATTAAATAAAATATAAACAAAATATACAAATGTTCTTACATAAGAAAAAGTTAAAATATAAATATGAGAAATTAAAACATCAAAGTTTGATCATTTTAAACTTTACATTTGTTAGGGCATATGCATAATAAGTAGTATAATGTAGAACTATAATTATTCATTAGATTTCTATTAAATTTATTCTATTATTCAAATAATTTTTCAAGAAAATCTCTATTGAATTAAAATGATTGACAAAAGAGATTGAGTTTATAGGGAATAGTTAATACATAGTATTATTTATATTTTTAGTTATTGTTTTCTTAATATTGTTACATACTTAGTGTTCTTATGCGTTTGGTTTGAATGATATATTATATATTTTATGGTTTAGTGGATTTTTTATTGTTGGATGTTATTATGGATTGTTATATGTATGATAGAATTGTATAATTTTACAATCCCACAATCCATTCCCGTCTTAAGAATTTCAATCTCATGAGTCAAGTGTGATAGTTTTTTATTGTCTTCTATGATGGAAAGTTGCTTTTAATAATCAAATTTACTATATTGTATTAGTTGTAAAAAAGATTTTCCTATTTTTTCAAAAAAAAAGTATTTATTTACAATATTCATAATAGCTTTAAAAAGTTAATTTCTTCACAATGTCACAACCACCTTTATAAGAAGCTTAGTAGGCCCAACCAAACCCTAATAAGCCATTAAAGTAGCATATGAAGTACAAGAGATTGGGATTCCATTTGTCATGTAGGTATAGCACATAATAATAAAATCTCACTTGAGTGGAGTGCCAACTAAATCAATAAGACATGTTTACTTCTCACAGAATTCAATTCAAAGCAGTAAAAATAAATTGTAGAATTGCAACCCAAAGTCAAAAAAATTAGCAGTCTGAGGCAGAATTTTACGTGGGAATCATGTGGCCCAAGCAATTCAATATTGATATTCTTAAGAATTTTTTTGTTACTCATCCAACATAAAAGAGAAGATAAAGTAAAAAAGGATAAACGGACTCACTCGGAATGGATAACCGCTGAAGTCAATCGAACCTTGAGGATTTAGTGGCAACACTACCTGGGAAGCTTTGCTTTGACTCTGATTTTGGGTGCAGGAATTTGAACCTTGAAACCTCATTTGTGTGGAAGTTAAATGTACCTATCAGTATATAATTTTGTGAGCTACTTAACAGTATATTCTTCTGAAACTTCGTAAACCAGAAAATAACCTGTTCCTCATGTTGGATATATGGAACCAAATATAACTGTGTCACGCTACCATATTCGAGGCAGAGTTCTTCACTCATCCCTCCGTCGTCGAGAGCACTTGCAATGAAAGGTGTGTCCAATGCAAGCATTCCCCCAATACTGGGAATTGAAAAACAATGTAAGAGGTGGGTGATTAGAAAATAGGAAGGTTTACATACACACACCACTCAATTCCTTTGTATTTAAATATCTAACACCTAAACTTCAATTTTTACACATACCACCTTACCTATGCATGAAAAGGTGTATTTCACATTTTAAAAGTTAAAATAATGATAGTTTTGATGTGATATGAAAAATTTAGGTTGTATAATTTTAAAAAGTGAAGTTTAGGTGTTAGATGCTCTCTAGAGAATAAGGCAAGTAAGTCTAGATCGGTAGAACCATAGACCTGAAAAGATTGGCTAGGATAACTTGTTCGCCCCATAATAGAAACTTTATCTTTGCACCTTCATTATCAATCAAGATAATCTGCTTTCTCTGTAAGCTTCCAAGAGCGCCGTGAGCTTCCAATGAGCCAATCAAGCTTCCAATGAGCCAATAGACTCAATCCTTGAGACAAGAAGCCATTAAATGAATTTAAATAAATAAAAGGATAACAAGTGCGAGTATTAAAGAATTAGTTCATACATATCCTTTATTATGAAGAACAGCTTTACTTTGGGTATAAATTCATTACAAGAATTAAAAACTGATGTGAAGCTCCTATTGCTTATACATACATAAATGTATGCAAGCTGTGCATGAAAATATACAATGAAGCAACGCTTACAAACAATCAATGACCCGGTCATCATATTTCATCACCATGAACCTTATAAATATTTGGGTAGGCTTTATGAATTCACATTTTTCATTTGTTGATATTGAGTGTTGCTTGATATGTTAACATATTCTTCATTAATCTTTTCTGAACAACTTTTATCCACAATTCACATTAGCTCAAGTTTACTTTTCCTCCTAATCCTCCAACATTAATTATATACCATCTAATCAGTTTTTCTTTTTTCTTTGTTATAAATGTCCAAAAAACCTAAGTTTCTTTTCATTTCCTTATTTTCAACAGATGTTATTCATCTCCTCCTCTAAAATAATCATTCCTTAATTTATGTTTTCTAATTTTTCCATACATCCATTTTAACATTCACAATTACGTCATCCCAATAAAATCACTAAGCTAATTGAACCAAGCACCCGATCTGAAGTATGCCTTCTCATTTTGCTATCCTTTGGAACAATCTTTCTGCCCAAACTACCCATACCAACAGCACTACCCATCAAGCAAACAGTACTTTCCCAAAAGCGTCATCCCAAAAAGAAAACACAACCTGCACTTCAATCTGGATTTCTTGCTGCTAAAGTTAACTTTAGACATATCTCCATTCATGTTTATCTTGCTAACATCCCACTTTTATTGAACAGTGGTCGTATAATTCTTAATCAGTTTTGCCCTTTCTACTAGCTTGGAAACCTTCTTTATCCTAAATGGAATCAATGGTTGTCTGAGATTATCTTTCAACCCTCTCAAAAACCAATAGAACTTCTCCTTCAAATTGTTGATCAAGCGAGCTGAGTATCTCATCAATTTTGTGAAATCAACCTCCTATTGCATCACTATCATTCCTCCCTACATCAACATTGAGAAAGACTCCTGCAATTGTTGCGAAGCTGAAGGTAGTACAAAACAGTCTGAAGAAATTCCCTAAGCTCATGGAATTTTGGGTTTTTTTGGGATAGTTGCAGTTGTTTAAAGAAGCAATTGTGAAACTGCTGCAGAAAAAACTGCTGATCAAAAAGTTGCAGTGGATACTATAATTTTTTTTTTTTGGAAAAATTCAGGCCGCAGCATTCTAGCAGCCAGTGCACTTAGCCAAGTCTGGTGGCAAAACAAAGCTTTTAGTTGCAGCTTTTTCAGCTTTTTGAAAAAGCTGACAAAATGTTATTTTGTCAAACAAAAAAATTGTGGTGCAGCACGCACCGCCGCCCCAAATGCACCCTTAATCTTCCTTAAAATTTATATTCATGTTGTCCCAACCATAAATGCTCTGACTCACCCTCTAGCACAAATACAGCAAATGGAGCATTCATGCCTTTTAGGCACTTGCTACCATCAAATATATTTTCCACTCATAGAAGCTAATAATCAATCTTTTGTGGCTTTACAAAATCCTTGAATTAGGGTGGCTTCATACTCTAAAAGAGTTTAACGTATTTATCCATTTCTTATTCTTTACACTCGTCATACTGTACCCATCACTAAGTAATTATGCCACCAATTCTTTTTGGTAGCCTCATTCAATGGCTCATCTTGCAATAAGACCTATCTAGAACTTCCACCAGTGGTCCGATCTTATTATTGGTGTGTCATATGATCTCAACCCAACACATAATAAATAATTATACAAATGATACATAAAAATAATTACTTATATTGCAAAAGCAAATCCTGATGTCTACCCACTCTCTGTCATGATTCTAAAGATTTTTCGAAGGCTTGGTGCACAATTCAATTCCTCCTAGTCATTACATGCTACTTCTCATCACATACTAACTCAATGTAGCCTTGACATCGTAACAAATTACACCAAATTGGGGGATGCAGATAAGGACAACAACTCATTTATAATATAATATACATTTATAACTTCAAAATCATTATTCCCATCTAAAAGCATTATCAATTGGATATGATTAAATATTCCCATCCAGAAACACAGAGTTACTGAACCATTACATAATTAATATACAACGATAGAGTAAACATCATTTTCATTTACATTGATCGTAGTCTTTACAATACAAAGAATAAATGCACAAAATCATGATCATGTAAATCATCAAAAGTCAAAACCTATACAGTTAAACATAACAGCATAAATGATTACACTAAAATGATATCAGTACAAAGATATATTTCTCAGAACAACCTCCACTCCAAAGTTTACTCTTCCTCTAGAAAGCATGTACACTCTAAATACTTTTTGTGCTTGTGTCAAACACATACACGTCTTCAACAAACCACAGAAAGTGTCCGATGCATTTATGATTAAGTTATTTCAAAAGGAAATTAAGCTTTAGCACTGATTGAGTATCATTTGACATAAGGAAGTGATTACATTAAAATGATATCAGTAAAAAGAAATCATTATCAGAACAACCTCTACTCCAAAGGTTATTTTTCCTTTAGAAGGCGCAAACACTTCCAAATACTATTTGTGCCTATGTAAAACACATACACATTTTCAACAAGCCCTAAAAAGTGTATGATACGCTTAAAATTAAGTCAAAATTATTTTTAAAGGAAATTAAGCTTCAGCACCAATTGAACATGGTTTGATATGGGTCAGGAACGAGATCAACATGCCTAAGGATAGGCACGTGGTAGTTCGTGAGATCTATTACACTTGCAATATCCGCATTCTCCATCTCTAAGTGCCCAAGCATCAATTCACGGTATTCTTAGCACAAGTCTACTTCTTTGTCTTTGTCCCCAACTCTTTGACAATCCTCTAATTCTTTCTGTTCAACGAAGCCTGTGATAGTTGCTCGGACTCTGTGATTCATTGTCTTACTATTCACCATGTGCGTACTATGTTGAAAGTAAGCTTAAATTGTTTTGAGTTGGAAGTTATTTGTTGATAGCTAAGTTATGTTTGATGTGTTATAATTTTAGTTTAACTTACTACACTTAATAGTTCATTGAACTGATAAATAGCTTTTGGTTCCATAAAAACTAAAAATATGAATTTGTTGTCTTCTTAATGAGGCATTGTTAATGGATTTAAACAATTGAGCCAATGAATCTATTGGCTTCACAATGAGTATTGTTAATGGGTTTAAACAATTAAGTGCCGTTGAATTTTTTATTAGGTTTGATGTTTTGAGTTTATTTAAGTGACTCAGTTTATACCAGAATGGGCTGGAGGTATATTCAATCAACTAAATCACGTCCCTCTATTACATATAACCTCAAGTTAGGGGGTCATCAAAAGGTTTGATAAATAATGATATCGAAGTAATTGAATTTTGAGGATTGATTACAGAAGCTTGAGTGGATTTAGTATTAGTAAATTAAATATATATATATATATATATATATATGATATGATTACAACAAATATGTGGGTGTAGCCTAAGTAAATGGTGAGACAAACATTTAACCATATATTAAAAGTTTTATATAATATAAAAAAATAAAACAGTATAAAAATATAAGAATATGATATAATAATTTATAAATAATTGGTTGATAGAGGGCCAGAATTAACAAATGGTCAACCAGCGCAACATAACAAAATAATTGAAATTTCTAAAAATGTTGCACCGACTAAGGGCGGTACTCTAAGAGCAGCAAATGTGTCGGCAAAACTAGATTATATTGCTATTATATCAAGAAGTATAATACAATTTTAGATGATAAAAATGAAGATGCAATTTTTATCACCATTAGTTTCATTTGCACCACTAGTCCCATAAGAAAAACCAAGTACTAGGGCAAGTACTCTTGATTAATATTTGAAATTAATTCAAATTTTAAGAGGTCTTTATTCTGTTTCGCATTGATTTAAGCAAGTTGTCAAGAAATGTGACAATGAATATCAAAGGAAGCGAAGAAGTTTAATTGTATCAAATAACTAATCATATTATAACTTAGACCATTAGATCACACAAGTTTCTACATAAGCTAACTATAAATATGAATGTTTGGTGAGCAACATCCTTAAAAAATGCATGGCAAGCATATGTCATCACCACAACAATCAAAAATTCATGTATACAAATTAGTGTCATGGAGGAGCTATAATACATAAAATAAAAACACCATAAAACTTGGACGGGTGTTGGGTTAATACATTTTCCTACAATAACAATGAGATTAGCAATGAATCTAATGGCTGGGACAATTGAATGATAGTTGATGACTAGATTGCATGGATAACAGTGTTGAGGAGTGGTGAAAGAACTCGGGGACCAACAAAGGAGAAAGCAAGAAACCTCGAACTTTTTTATAAGAAAAACAGCAATTACATTCAGTGAGAAATAAAAAGAAAATGATAAATAGTTAGTGTGGAAAAGGTGGTTTTTCTAAAAACACTCCAAGTACAATCTTCAAGGTAAGCACCATCCTGTAAATTCCCGTAAGTGTCATATCTAGGATTTAAGGAGTCATCATAAGGAAAAAAAAGCTACATTCTTTAAGATAAAAACCATTTATACCCATCATATAATTTGAATAATATTGTGTGTATCTCCTTAATCCTGAATCTTCCAATATCACATTGAGAATAATTTGATTAAACGATCCTTATTCTAAAAGTTTCTAGAAACTTATAGAGCTTTTCATGAGTTCATTAAAACCTTCTTGATTCAATTTGTTTTAGTAAACCTACTATAGATACAAATAAATCTATAAAGAAATTATGAGAAATGATTTATAAATTTTTCTTCAGGCATATATGAATATGCTTCATATGGCTGCATTTGGATATATTAGTACATAAATGTTTTTTTTTACCACAAATGAACGTCACCATATTATAAATCATCCAAGAGCCCCTGACACTTTTAATCATTCATACTATGCAATATTCGAACATGATGATTTGATGATATTCATTACACATACTACGTTATAAATGGTGCCACTATTATTGTTTGCAATGCATACCTCATGTCTTGTCATTTACACTATAATAAATGGAAGTTATTTATTGAGTTTAATTCTCAAACTCATTCATGGAAAAACTTCTAAGAGCCCCTGACACTTTTAATCATTCATACTATGCTAATATTCGAACATGATGATTTGATGATATTCATTACACATACTACGTTATAAATGGTGCCACTATTATTGTTTGCGATGCATACCTCATGTCTTGTCATTTACACTATAAAAATGGAAGTTATTTATTGAGTTTAATTGTCAAACTCATTCATGGCAAAACTTCTTTTAATATGCCCTACAAGGTGGAGGCATGTTGGATAGTCGCTACAGAAGCAAACCTTTCAATAGTAGTTTTTTATTAATTTGTTGTTTATGTTTCAACCACAGCTCTAGCTTAGATATATATTTAATTTTGGGTTAGTTACTACTTTTTGGTTTATTCTTTTATTTTATTTCATTAGTTGGTATTTAGTTTTTCTTGCTGAATTATTATTGAAGACAATTGATGTAATGAAATTTTAATTTTTCCTATATGTTTTGTTTATGATTATTTGCATATTAATCTTTTTTCTCTCAAATACAAATCAATTTTACTTAAATTTGACTTTTTAGGTTTATTTAATGTCGACCCGGGGCATTGAATTTTCAAGCCCCATCACTATCGTTTCATTTTTTTAATTAGGTAAATAATGTTATGATTTGAATCAGCGAGCATTAAAATTGTGAGGGAAGGGTTGTATTGATCCGAATCAGAGGAAGGAAGAAGCGGAAATGGAAGGATTTTATATTTGAATACAGGGAGTAATCAAAGGATTTGGTGTTTTATTTATATAAATAATTTTTATTTAATGTTATTAAGTTAACATTCAAGTTTATAAATCAAAAACTAGCGATTAAGATTGTGCGAGCAATCAAATTCAAGGACAAGGAAGATCAGATAGGGACTATACAATAGAAATGAAGATTTTAAGGAGAAAGAAATAAGCAAGCTTAAGATGAGAATTATATTTCTACATTACAGTAGTATTTCTTACTTCTTGATTACATTTTTTATATTATTTTTTCAAATTTATGATTTACTTCACTAAGAATTAAACTACCAATGATGTCTTCATATTGTTAAGTTAGACACATGCATGTTGATAATTCTGCAAAAACATTTGCATAATAGTTTACCTATGAAGTTATTAGATTATTGGATGTCATTTAAATTCTAGTAAATGTGTATTTGTTCATTAGTAGATGAATGCAAAGTGTTGCATAAGAAAATTAATATATGCTATAAAGTATGAAAATATTAATACATGAATGCTTGCATGTGCGTGTTGAGTTGAGAAATTCACCCTCTTATGCTACTGACTGGGGATGTCAGTGTACCCGTGGGCATAGACGTATTCTTACCATCTTAGACAATTGTGAAATTTAGATCACTAACAACTGTGTTGAAGGGATAGTATCAACCTGAAGTGAGAAAGCACATTTTCACCTCAGACAATCATGTAAGTTAGATCACAGACCGCTATATCGACGAAAGAATATCAATCAAGGGTGTGTTAGACTATATTTAGACGATACTCCTGAAAAGAATGTGAAAGTTAAGAAATATAAAGTATAATAAAGTTAAAGATCAAATATTAAAAAATAAACTAAAAGCTGATGCATGTAGAAATATTTAAATTTCTTCCATGAGCATATTTAGATTTCTTCCATGAATAAATATCATAGATTTATGATTTAAATTATTATATGATTTTCTAAACTATTTAAGAAAATGCCAACATACATATTGTCTCCTTTTTTGCGGGTCACTAAAGTGTAATTGTTCCACTAGATTGTCTTATATAACTCATTATGTTAGTTTATTTTTTTTGAGGTTCAAGCTTTTAAATAAAAAATGAACACTATATGAGAGGATGTGTACATAAGGCCATGTTAGAAGATATAAAGGTAAAATTTTACTTATTAATTAAATTGTTTTCTTTACTAGTTCTTTCCATTAATATTTTAATTGTAAATTGTTATTGATGGAAAATGAATATAGTAAATATTAAATTTCACAGTCTGACCGTCCGTTACCGCTTTGGAAATTTCAAGCCCTTAAGTCGGGTCATGACATCTCATGAGTTGAGATTAATCCCTTTCTTATGTCTCATATTATCGGAGAATACCCCCTCCTGAACGCAAGTTGATATACTCATCTCACTAAAAAAGTTGCCATCATTGACAACTTTCTTGAGTTTGAGGAGGTACCAATATTCAAAACCCTCCCTTTAGAATTTGAGAAAGCCTGACTTATGTCCCTCACTTTTCCAAATTATCCACTAAGATCACTCTATGTTACCACGCAGTTGTTGAACTCTCATCAACAACAATAATAAAAAGACTAGATTGTTCTAATAGATATACATAGTATGGTCCTAATATTATTTCAAATTTCGATCAGGTTTTCCATCTCTCTTATAATAATACAATGCATGCAATAACTGACATTCTCTGAAGGGAACAATAGTGATGGTCCAATCCGGTGACAATAACTACAAAATGGTTAATCTCTTTCTTGATGAGGAGAACATCCATTCAAAGTTTAAAAACTATTTGTGTGCTCATAAAGCAATATTTTACATGTGCGCCAAAATAAGAAGCACTTCAACCAATAACGTGTCATTGCTAGGAAGTTTCTAGTAAAAGCATGGGGAATGAATATCTTTGCAGTTTTTCTGTTGAATCCTTGCCATTATGGCTGCCTATGATCAATTAGAATTTTCAATGAGTAGAACATGTTTACTTTTGCTGATAATGCCAGTAATGGATAATGGATATAAAAAATTAATGGGGCATTTACATAAATAGCACACAATCCTTATGTATTTACTATCTCGCATCTAAACTTCATATTCACACACATAGCACTCAAATCCTTATTATCACATTAGAAATAGCACTATTACCACTCTTTAAAAGTAAAAAAAACCTTTTCATACTTAGGTTTAAAGCACTGAATTGATATGTATGTAAATATGAAAGTTTTGGTGTGAGATATGTAAATACAAAAGAATTGTGTGCTACATATGCAATTTTCCCAATTTATCAAATGTTTATTTTTGCTTATAATGCCAATAATGGTTAAAAAATTTCAAAAATTAATAACATCAATATGAGCTAAAAGGCAATAGATTCAGCATGCAAGAATTTAAAGGCAAATATGCATTATTAAAGGTAGTTAAACAGGTGAATGAATTAAATTTAGATAAATCTGGTAATTTAACTAGTGGAACCTTCAAAGAGCTGACCTATATCAAATTCTAACGTATAAAAGTGATTTTTTGCGCCTTAAAAGGATGGTAGAGGCAGACCAAAGTTAATAACTTGAACATCACTTTTTGAGACTTGTGAGCTGCTTGCTAATCTAAAACAACTTACCTTGCATAAAAATAAAATGCAGCAGCATTTTTAACTGCATCATGCGTGATGCTGGAGAAAGAATCTGTGCAAAACCGCGCACCCAATAACATGGCATCTTCATCTTGATCCTGCTTTAAAGAACTTTTAGTTTCAATATTTCTTCTACAAAAAAATATTGGGGCATTTAAATACATAGCAAACAATTCTAATGTATTTACCTATCTCACACCTAAACTTCTATATTTACACACATAGCACTCAAATATTTAATATCACATAAAAAATAGCATTATTACTACTTGTCAAAAGTGAAATACACATTTTCATGAATAGATTTAAAGCATAAAACGCTATGTTTGTAAATATTAAAGTTTAGCTGTGAGATAAGTAAATACATAAGGATTGTTTGCTAGAAATGTAAATTTCCAACAAATATTTGAATGTACTAATGGCCAAAAAAAAAAATACAGTCAGAAAATTCCAATTTGCAGCATGTTTTATACAGTATGAGCACTTCAGTATTTTAAATTATTTGGTATATATATTCAAACCTGCTTAGCCCAAATGCACCAAATTTGATTAATTCTTGAATTGGCTTAAAAAAAAATAGAGTTAATTTATAAAAGCCCCAATTTAAAGATTTTAGGTTAGAGTTTTTAATTTTTTTGCTTTGAGTTCAGGTTAGTCCCTATTAGAGCCCCAATTTAAAGAGTTTGGGGACCAATTTGGCACTATTAGAGCCCCAATTTAAAGAGTCTAGGGACCAATTGGCACTTTTATAAACTTTGGGACTAAAATAGCTCCATGTTAGTCAAGGGACTATTTTGCCACTTTGCTCAACAAAGAATACTCAAACCTTCCTAAAATGGGCTAACCTAAACTCAAATCAAATGAAACCATAATAAGCCAAACTTGAAACCAAACAAACTCTAAATTAAGTCACCTGGAACTGAAACTAATCCCTTAGAAATATAGTTAAAGGCTTCTTAAGGAATTCCAGAGGCTTAACCAAATATACTTAACACTAGATGGACCAAGCTTAGCCCAAATGCACCAAATTTGGGTAATGCTTGAATTGGCTTAAAAAAATTAGAGTTAATTTATAAGAACGCTTCATCAAACACTAAATATACAAAAAACAAAAATAGTCCAACAACTGTATACACCTAGACAACCCAAACCGAGAGTATTCAGAATAGAGGAAATCTTGGATTAGCTTGAATGTATCAATCCAACTCCCATCTTTTCTTAAAATTGTCTTCCGTTCACATGGCAGATATCTATTGGTCCATTCTCAAGCATGGATGAAAAATGTTGATAGAATTTTCAAAAAATATATTTTGTGACTCCTCTTTGAAAAATTTATGGCTCCACCATTGGGTATGCATGCAAATATGAATGTTCAGGTGATAGATATGTAAATATACAAGAATTGTGTGGTATGTATGTAAATGCCCCAATTTTAAAACATTGTAGAAATTTGACGGTGACAAGCCAGACAAACACCATTTGTTAAGAGAATTTAAGTAAATTAAAGGCATATTTACATACATAGCACGATATGCTTATGTATTTACATATCCCGAACATAAACTTACATATTCACACAGGCAGCAACCAAATCTTTACTACCACATCAAAAATAGCACAATTACTACTTTTTAAATGTAAAATATAACTTTTCATCCATAGGTTTAAATGACCAAAGTGATATATGAAATATGAAAGTTTAGGTGTGAGATATGTAAATGCATAAGAATAATGTGCTAGGTATGTAAATTTCCGATAATCAAAAACCAAATGTATGCATCAGAGCATGCTAGAGCTGCACACATTACCTCATCTAACAATATCACCAAATACTCCGTCGGCAAAAGACGATGATGACCAGATCCTTCCATGGCCAACCTTAGACTGCATCCTGTAAGGAGGATCTCCCGTCCTCTCTTCAAAATCCCACCATCCGATTCAACTAGATGGTAGTATCTGGAAAGCAGGACAACTTTTCAACAAGTAAATGTTATTATTATATATGGCGCATTTACATACGTAACTCCCAATTCCTAGCTATTTACATATCTAACACTTTAACTTTTACATTTATGCCGCCCAAATATATCATATCACATCAAAAATATCACTATATTAACTTTTAAAAAGTGAAATACCAATTTTCCATACATAGTTCAGGTGGCATATATGTAAAAAATGAAGTTTAGGTGTTGGATATGTAAATACATAAGAGTTGAGTGGAATGGATGTAAATTTTCCTAACTATAGATATATGCGGAGAGTAGATTAACCCTCTAGGTATAACATAAAATACAGGATTCCTTGAGAAGTTTATACAGGTGATGGCATTATCAAAAGAGGCAGAAGTACCCGGTACGCTAACATTAGTTTCTTTTTTTTAATATAAATATCATTACAAACCCTTAAACACTAGTCACAATGTAGCAGGGCTATTCGTGGAAGCCCGATGGCAAAGTTGAGTAAGAGCTTGTTGCCATGCGTGAAAAGGCCCATTAAAGCTTTTGGCTTGCTATCGTAAACTGATGTGGGATGCCCTTTCTTTTTTTATTTAAGCTTAATTGTGTGGCGTGTGTATGGGGAAATGACAAATCCTAGGGGAAAAATAAAAGAAGGCCCCTTTCATTCTCATGTTCTATATGCAATGTCAACAAAAGTCGAGCAAAATTATTTATTTCAATTTTAGGTTTTCTAAAATATTTTAATTTCACATAAGCTGACTAAAAATTTTGAAAGAGGACAAAAATCAAATTCAATGGATAAGAGAAATTTTTATAATATTGCATAAAATTAATATGTATGAAAACTCAAAAGGAGAAATTATAAATAACACTTTTTTTTGTATTTTTATATCAGTACATGTTTATGCCTTTTACATCAAAACTATAACAAAAAAAATTCTTAAAACCATCAATTTCGGTCCGAATGAAACGTGTTGAGAGTACTTTTGGAAATCATAATTTCTGCGCCAACTAAAAGAAATTTCTTGCACCCACCTTTTATTGTAAAATATATTTATAGATTTGAGCAAAAGCAGGTTAGAGCTTCTACCTGCGATGTAGATATAGATCAATGGTGCAAGAGATCCATAGATCCCCCAAAGTAAGCATATATATGTCTGTGCCTGATCATATGACATGTACAAATTTTAATTAGATATTTAACACTTTAACTAGCAGTATGTTTAGACTTCTTATTATTAGCCCACATTTGAATTGAAATCAATAAGAATATAGATAAAAAACAAATATATATAAGAACAATGAAGATCACAAATTGTAATAGAACTTTTACAAACCAGTGAAAACAATTCCGCACAATGCAATTGAATGGCTAGAAAACTATTGACGCCTTTTCTCTCATGCACCATGCATTTTTGTTTTTGTCTTCTTGATTGTGCTATGGAAGCTCTTCTCAAATTCCAATTCATATCATATAAACAGGAAAATATCTTGATTTGTTTCGTGGTTAAATGTAAATGGTCATTTTCCCTACCATATTTGGCATTGATTAGATAGCAAATATGAAGCTTCACAACTCATGGACATGACTACGCATAAAAGTTACAAGCAAAATGAATACAAAGAACAAACAAAATACACAATCATAAAGCAAGTTTGTGTGGGCTTGCTTAATAAGATCTGCCTTTCTCCATGACTGCAGAGAGATCAAATATAACAAAAGAGTATAGAAAGCATTAATCTTTGATTAATTTGAAGATAGGGATAGAGAAACAATTTATCTATGTAATGATTATGGGATAACACACCTACTAAGAAGATGAGTATTACGCATGGAGAAGAAGCATTGATAATGTTGTTATTATTGTTTTCCCTTCTTTTCTAGAAGAGCTTCTTCCATCTTCATTTCCTTGTTACATGGCTTAAGGCTTTAGAATCTCTATCTCTCTCCCTCTCTCTTATTTATTTGCTTGCGACTGCGGGATGGTTTTCAGCACCATGCAACAATTTCTTTGTATAATGCTTGAATAAGGTAGATATCAAGGTTATAAATATTAAGTGAATGTAGCTAGAAAACATAAAATGAAAAGGTTAAGTAGAAGGTGGTGGGTAACAAACTTATAGAGATTAGGTAAAGGATGTTATTTAAGAAACTTATGGGGAATGGATGAATAAATTTATCTCTAGATCTCAACGCAATATATAAATCCATGTATTTTCCAAATGATTATAGAAGTAAATAAGCAAGTTACAATGCATGCGGAATGACAATCAAACTTAAGTGTAGACTTTTTTTAATATCTACATAATCTTCCTATAAGTAAATACTAGAGAATATAAGAATACACACTATACAATGAACGAGAATTGGTGGGATTAAAACACATGCACGGATCCCACCAAGTTGGTTGGTTCATTCTTTAAATTTAAACTTTTGTAAAGAGGATCTATGCAAACTAGTAATATAATCACATTAAACTTCAATATATTTAACTATATGTCACGAGTAAAATTGTTTTCCACCTTGTAAGTAGGATCAAATGAAGTTTAAGCTCAAAAGTCCCTTCCTCTTTCACTGCAAATTCAACTACTGATCATTAAGCAGACCAAAACACTGTTAGCCACTCCTCCATGGTTGAACAAGATGACGAATCTAAAATTAAAGTTGGAAAAAAAAAGAAATCAATATTTTTATCTGCTTTCAGTTCAAGGCAACGTTGTTTTACTCCCCAATCATAGTGAATCTTCACAAGATTCATCAAAAATAAAATTTAATTTTTTGTAACTGCTGGAAGATGAAAAGAAAAAAACAGACCATTGTTGTATGAAAAATGTTTCTATTCTAAAATAGAAGTTAAGGCACACCTTTTGCATGCTCTGTTGGAAATAGAGGCGGTGAGTATATAAGTAGGAAAAGGAATGACAGGTTTTGAGATACCTGGGAGAAGAAACGAACGCAAAATAACCGCTTCAATGCAGCTGGTTGGAGAGAGAAAATTCTTCTCAAAAATTGAATCGATGGTGACTGTGTTCGGAAGCCTTGTTCTTCTGCGCCGCCTCTTCAATGGAGCCATCCATTCCATATTCTTTTTTGAGGTCAAAACCCTCCGCTGCCATTAACTCAAGAATCAGAGCTTTCACCATACCCTAGCACCTACACAGATCAATATATACGATCCCTAGTAGCTGTAGTTTAAAGTGATCGAAGATGGGGTTTCGGGAATGGAGAGATTGCCAGGAAGATCTCGGATAGAAGAATTCCGGGGGTGACTCCGCTAGGGTATGCGATGCAGGTTTTGAGGATACGGGAGACAACCCAGCTCCATGACGGCACGCGAGAGTCCTCTGCGCATCCCCGGTCTTCCAGCAGGTTGTCGTCCGGGAAGAGAATCGACCTACCGTGCGCCACAAACCCTAGAAAAGCGTCTTCTTCCTCGACAGCAGCTCCGCTGCCGCCATGACGGTGGAGTGGTGGCCACCTCTCTTGAGAAGATTCCATGAGCAACAAAAGGAGGATTAGAAGTTCAATCTCACCTGGAAGTGCAGCTAATCGTTAGGGTTTAGAGTTGTATCTTTGAGTCGGCTATTTGGCGGGAACGATGCTCCAATTGGGTACAATTTCTGAAAGGTCAAAAATTTTTAAAATAGCCTTCCTAAAATAATTTTTTAAATGGACGTAGAAAAAATATTTAAAAATTGATAAAATAACCCCTCACTTGCTAGCTTATAATAAGAAATACACGACAAAATATAGGTCAATAGTTATTTTATGATTTTCAAACCTAAACTTCAAAGGTTCAACAAAAATTATTCTAAAATAGAAATTT
>NW_018252984.1:0-5850 GCF_001263595.1 Phalaenopsis equestris
AAATTCTCCAAACCAATTCCTCTAGAAAGGTGTCTGTTTAGAATTATTATTTACATTTAGGAGTAGTTATTAGTTGTGTCAAACTTAAGACTTACATTTAGGAGTATTTGTTAGTAAAACCTCTTAAATCGCACTTCCAAACTAAGGACTAATAGTAGTATATTAGAATTTGACTAAGGTCCTCTTACCTCGCTTTCCTGTGGGATCGATAAACGGGACTCCACTAGAGCCCTGTATTACTTGAGCGATACGTATACTTGTGTTTGAAATTGTGGCTTTACAAACTGATTATAAATATATAAGTCTGGGTTCATAAGTTCTTGCATTTTAAAAGTTGGATCAAGTTTTTTACGCCGTTGCCGGGGATTTAAATCTTCAAGTAGTGGTGTCAAATTCTTGTATTTTTAAGCATTCATAAAGTCGCTGTCAAGTTTTTAGTGCCGTTACCGGGGAAGCTTTGGTACAAACTTTAGGAGAATTTAGTTGAAGTAATTAGGCTTAGACTTGGAAAACTATAGTGTCGTAAAAAACTATTTTTGTGTGAAAAGTGTTTTTATATGAAAAAGTGTTGTAAGAAATAGAAAAAAAAATTATATTTATGAAAAATAAGGTATTCGTGAAAATTTTTTATTGTGTTGAGTATATTTCATCTATTATTTATTTAATTGTTAATGTATTATTTGTTGTGTTGCGTATGCGAAACAAAGGATCTGTAGGACTTGTGCCTTATGATCCCGAGTTTGAAAAAAAGAAAAAAAGAAAAATACAAAGAGGACTTGAAAAACTAGAAATGGAAATGGAAAAGTTTCAAAATAATAACTTGGAAAATCATGATACTTCTTTGAGGGATTAAATAAATCCTACGACAGATGAAATTTACTCAAGTATACAAAACCGTCGTAGAAGCTGACTTGTTTGAAATAAATTCTCAGATTATCCATCTGGTGTTGAACAATCAGTTTGGGGGAACTCTTTTGGAGGATCCCTATTTACACTCATCAAATTTTATCGAGCTTTGTGTTATATTTCGTTATAACGGTATGTCGATGATGTTGTTAGGCCAAGTCTTTTTCCTTTCTCACTAACGGATAAGGCTAAAATGTAGTTATACACATTAGCACCTGGCTCTATTAAAAATTGGGAGGAGTTCACTCATAAATTCCTAACTAAGTAATTTCCACCTTGAAGGACTACTAAACTTAGAAAAGATATTATCTCATTTTGTCAGTATGAAGGGGAATCAATATACGAAGCCTGGGAAAGAATTAAGGAACTCCTAAGGAAGTGTCCACATCATTCTCTGCCTGATTGGTTAATCATTCAAACTTTTTATAATGGGTTAGTAGAATCCCTTAGGTTTATAATTGATGCTGCTGGTGGTGGATCATTAATGTCAAAACCATTTGATGAAGCGTATGCGTTAATTGAAAATATGGCTGCAAACGAATTTCAATGGCCCTCTACAAGGGTAAATCCTAAAAAAGTAGCTAGTGTTCATGATTCAAATGTAATTACAATTCTTGTATCTCAATGTGCCGCAATATCAAGGAAGTTGGATCAGTTTGGAATGAACCAGCCTCAACTCACTCCAGTAAGTGAGGAAAGTTCATTAGGGCATATGATTGATTTTAACTTATCATATGATGCTTTAAATACCATAAACAACCAATATTCTAACTTTAACAACTCAGGTTGGAAAAATCATCCTAATTTAAACTGGTATCATACTACTGATGGTGGAAACCAAAAATGGGAAAATAATCATGCAAATCCTAATGGAAGTTGGAAAAATCAGGGGAACACAAACTATATACCTTCATATCCACCGAATTGGACTCTAATAATGATTAACAATTTGAGAATAAGAAGATGTCTATGGAAGAAGTGGTATTGCAAATGGGAAACCAGTTGCAAAGTCAAAATGCTTCGAATCAAATGTTGTGATTAGAAACATAGAGAATCAGCTAGGACAAATTGCTAATTCACTTAGCAATAGACCCCAAGGAACACTTCCTAGCAACATTGAGATCAACCCTAAAGAGAACAATAATGAACAAGTAGAAGCCATCCAATTAAATGTGGTTAGAAAAGAGAAAGATGTTGTGAGAGAAACAAAGGAAATTAAAAGACCTAAAGAACATGTTTCTAAGGATCTGGAAAAATGAATTTCTCCAACTAAAATCAATTTAAAAAGACTACCACCTCCATTTCCTCAAAGACTTAGACAACATGAGTTGGATAAAAAAATTTTAAAGTTCATGGACGTACTTAAGAAGTTAACGATAATATTCCTTTCGCTGAAGCTTTGAAACAAATGCCAAGTTATGCAAAATTTATGAAGGAGATTTTAAACAAGAAAAGGAAATTTGGGGATTACAAGACAGTTGCACTAAGTGAAGAGTGCAGCGCTATACTTCAGAAAAATTTTCCTCAGAAACTTAAAGATCATTTTAGCTTTACAGTTCCTTGTGTAATTGGAAAAAGAATATGTGGAAAAGCTTTATGTAATTTACGATCGAACATTAATGTGATGCCTCTATCTATATGTAAAAGGTTAGGTTTTGCTGATATTTCTCCCACTACTATAACTCTATAACTCGTCAGTTAACTGATCGATCTATCATTTATCGAAAAGGGATTGTAGAAGATGTGCTTGTTAAAGTGGATAAATTTATCTTTCCTATGGACTTTATTGTATTAGATATGGAGGAAGATAAAGAATATCCTATTATTTTGGGGAGACATTTTCTTATTACTGGACAAGCTATGATAGATGTGCAAAAAGGAAAGTTAACTATGAATATTAATGACCATTAAACCACTTTTGATGTTTTAAAGGCTATGAAATATCCAGTTGAGATAAATGATGATGATTGATTTCAGATGGATAAAATTGATTATCTCAGTAAAAATCATTTCCAAAAGAGTTTTGAAAATAGGCTAACATATGAGATTAAAATGGACTTTCATGACTGTATGTATGTTTAGGAGAGGTGTGAAATGATGGACGTTACCAAAAATATTAAATTTTTAGTTCCATTTATTGAAAAATCTCATGACTTTAAAATGAATTTACCTCATATAATTTTAAAGCCTATCTATTTGGTGAATTCATATACACCACCAGTCTCTATATCTTCATATTCAACTCAATCACAAGATGAACCTGAATTGAATGATGAAATCAGTAAAAGATCTCCTATGAAAGAGTTATTCAAAGTCAATGAATGGCATATTCCGTGGTATACGAACAAAACAAATGAGATTCTGATGCTGAGGTAGATTACTAATGCAATTAACATTTACCCCCCTAGAGATTTTACCTAGTGACTCGGAGATAAGTTCTAAGGAAATGAATTATGAGCAATTTAAAATTATTGAACTGATATTTAGAAGAGAATTTGAGGATTTGTTTCAAAAGAGCTTTGAGTTGAGAGATAAGGACAAGGAAATTGAAAGGTCAAAGGAAGAAATTCTTGAAGAATTGGAAGATAATTTGAAACAGAAGAGAATATGAAAAGGAAGAGATGAAAGAAAAATTTAAATTTAAGGACTTTGTAGGAATCCCTGGATCTGGAAAAAATTGGGCTATTGATCAAGGATTACTTAATTGGAATTTTGATCCAGGTGGAATCTTTTCTCGGGCTAGCGACATTAAACTAAGAACTTTATGGGGGGCAACCCATAGTTATCTGTGTGGTTTGATTTAGTTTGCTTAAGAGTAATGATTGTTAGTGTTGTATTGTATTTTCTTTAGTGTGGATTGATCTGTTTGCTTGATGTTTGGTAGATGTTTGGATTATTAGTATTTTTTTTTTGCTTTTTGTGTATCATGAGGGAGATGGTTCATTAAATTCTTATTATGGTTAGACTTGTATGTTCTCTTGTAGTAGTTGGGTTGACGGGTCCACTACAACTCGGGTCTCACCCGAACTTGAGTTTTATAAGAGACATTATGAATTTTAAGAGTGATAGTACCACCTCATATTTGTTACTTCTTTTCTCGTACTTTATTTTCATTTGATAGGTGTCGCGAACTTATTAGATGAGTAACTTGTGGATGATCTTACACTATCCTTATTACTGCTAGAGGTGCGTAATTATTGGGATATGGTGATGTCTGGTGTTGGTGCTCGAGAACCAATATATCAGGGATAATCTTACCTTTGGGATTAGAATCTATAAAATCATTTATAAGCACCCAATATATTTGTCTAGGGATTTCGTTAAAAATTGGAAGTAACTTAGTGAGATGTGATGAAATGGAGGAAGAATTGACCTCAGTTATCTTGTTTGTGTGTTTGTGTTTGTATTTGTGTTACAATTTATAAGACTTGAAGACCATTTTTATATTCCAATGCTGATCCATGCTATGCTAATTAGAAGTTTGTTTAGTTAATTTCATTCTAGTATGTTTAGTTTAGATTTATTTTCTACTACATGTTTTCTATCCTAATAAATAATTGTAGATGTTTTTTTATAGAAATTTGTGGTAAACAGAATTTTTAAACTATTTTTCTTCCTACTTATATTTTCTGCACTAAATGTTATACATGGTAAAAATCAAGTTTGGGGTAGGAAGAAAAATGAAATTTTACAGTGAATATACTTCCTTTTAATTTAATATTATTGCATGCATGTTTTAAGTTAGATTTATTTTCTTATGATGTCATTCTATCCTAATTATGCATGTATATAAATTTGATAGGATATTGCAATAGCTAGTAGATTTAATTACTTTTCCTTTTTGCTACATTTTATGAAATTAAATTGTAAAATATTTAAAAATTTTAGCTAGTAGTTTTGTACTTATTTCAAAATTTCATTACCCAGCAAATTCTCTAATGATTTATATGTATAGAAAGCTCTTAATGTTTTAGACCAAGTGAAGTAGAAATTTTGAGAAGGACTGCAAAAATTTTAGAATGATGAAAATGCCTAAAATAATGAGGTATGATTTATATTTAGAATTTTTCTTTCCACCTATATCATTTCATATTGAAAAATTGAAGTTTGGGGGAGGGAAGAAAAAGATTAACTATTAGATGTTCTCAATTTAAATATTTTCAAAAATTATTAATATGATTTTATGTAGTGAATTTAATTCAGAGAACTATATTTTCTAGATATTTAAATATTATGATAGATTTAAATGAATATTTTTGTAATGAAAATTAATTTTGTAGATTAAGATATTTAGTATAAGAGAATAAGGCTATAGTTAACTATTTAAAGTAAAGGAAATTATTATTTAAAGTATTAAAAATCTTGGAAATTCATTTGAGAAGAAAAGATTGGGGCGCAATGATGTAAAAGCTATGAAATATTTATAAGGTAAAGGAATGCTTTGAGTTTCAAATTTGGGGAAAGAAAGGTGATGTTCAAAATCATTAAAGACTATTTAAATATAGTAATCCTTAGTTGAAAAAGGAAAAATAAAGGATTGAAAACAATCCCTGAAAAGAAAAGAAAAATATATAGGATTAAAAGAAATCCAAATGAAAAAGAGAAAAGAAAGAAGAAAATTATGGAAGTGAGGAGAAGCTTGAGGATATGCCTAATCAAAAATTGGCTTCACTCGACCTACTTAAAGGGAAAACCTAAATGCATTCTTGAACTTATATTTATGGAATAGATCTTTTACTAGTAGAGTTCTCATGGAGTTCCTATCTTTTGAATATTCTAAGTAACTTAATATTGTAACATATAGTCATTCTTGAAATTAATAGAAAACTAGAACTCTTAAACTTGATGACTAGATAATCTTGTGCCTACAGAGTTAATTTAATTACTTAAATTTTTTATGAAAATCTCACTATGATATTTACTTAAATCAAACTTATAGTATTT
>NW_018252984.1:6095-8003 GCF_001263595.1 Phalaenopsis equestris
GAAATTTTGCCCTGTCACCTTTCGATAAGTTTTTCGAAGCTTAATATTTTTTACACTTCTTGCATATTTTGGAATGAGATTACACTTTAAAGGAAGATTGTTTTCATGTTTATTTTGTAGGGCTATCTGTTAGGAACACAACGCAACTGAAATGGGGCGAAACAGAGCTAAAACGGTGGAGCTGCGCAGTCTGCTCGCCGACGGCGACCAAAATGGTGCTGACAGTGAGATTCACCCAAGAAGATTGAAAAATGACAGAGAAACTCACCGAAGGCGCCCTCGAGCCCACCGATGGCGCCCGAGACGACTATGGACCGACTTTTGGCGGTTATGGGTAGAAATTCAACATATTTGGACGCTTTTTAAAAGGACTCTTGTGGCAACTCTTCAAACATCATCCCTACACTTTAAAAGAACAAATTTAGGTTAGAAAAAGATGGTTTTGTGTGAGAGAAATGTTAGGAAAAGTGTGGAGAAAGCTCAGGGTTTTAGAATAGGAGTAAAAATGTAGGTTTCTACCCTTTTGGAGAGATTGGAGAGGGGATTTTGAGAGAATTTGTAAGGAGATGTTCTATCATTGCATGCATCGGCAGGAGAATTTGTGGGAGAGATTTTTTACTTTATTTCAAAGGGAAAAAGCTAAGTATTGTGTTCTTCATTATCTTATGATTTTGTAAACACTTATCTAGTGGATTTGCTTTGGTTAAATGAAGTTTTCTTTGTGTTTTCTTCGTGCTTTGTGATGGGCTTCTCTTACTCTCTCTTCTTGTTTAAAAATAATGGCATGAGAAGATTATAACGTTGTTTTCAATTTACTTTTCTTTTGTAATGAGTAGAATTCATGTTTAGAATTTTGTGATGCATGTTAGAAGAGGATTTAATTATCAATGTTATCATAAATGTGATCGTTTTTACTTGTACTTTATTTACATTACAATAAAGGCCTGCTATAGTGTTAAAATTTATTGTAATTGCTTTAAGACCTGAGAAGGCTGTGTAATTCTCAATAAATCAGAACTACATTCAGATTTCATGAATGATTATGTTCATGAGAGTTGAATGCAAATAAATAGGGAAATATAATTTGATGGGCGTAGAATTGGAGATTTTAAGGTGACAGACTAAAATCCCCAATTCACTCCTATTGTTGGAGTACTGAAGTGGAGATGTTAGCCCTCAGACGATGGGAACGTGGGAGCTCCAAACTAAGAGCCGGTATCCTCCCAGCTTAGCCGAGGATTCAGTAAACAAGTATAGGATTAGTCAATGTTCTTTATGCTTGGACCAAAGAGTAAAGAATATGATTGCTCCTATTTGGCACATACAATATTCAATGCATCTCATTCCTTTATGTTATCCAATTCATTGCATAAGAATACTAGTTTTTATTATCTCAAAATTCTCCAAACCACTTCCTCCAGAAAGGTGTCTCTTTAGAATTAATATTTGCATGTATGAGTAGTTATTAGTTGTTTTAAACTTAAAACTTACATTTAGGAGTATCTATTAGTAAAACCTCTTCAATCGCAATTCCAAACTAAGGACTAATGGTATTAAATTAGAATTTGACTAAGGTCCTCTTACCTTGCTTCCCTATGGGATCAATAAACGGGACTCCACTAGAGCCTTGTATTACTTGAGTGATATGCATACTTGCTTTTGAAAATGTGACTTTACAAAATCATTATAAATATATACATCTGGGTTGATAAATTATTGCATATTAAAAGTTGCATCAAGTTTTTGGCACCGTTGCTGGGGATTTAAATCTTATAGTAGTGGTGTCAAATTCTTTTATTTTTAAACATATATAAAGTTGATGTCACCTTACCAAAACTAAACCCCATTACATTAAATTGCTTTAACAGATTCCTCTGGATGCCCTCAGCCCCTCGCCCCCTCCTCCTG
>NW_018252984.1:8054-9728 GCF_001263595.1 Phalaenopsis equestris
AAGCTCAAAACTGAGAGCCACCCCCATGGAACTTCACCCAAACCAAACCTAGAGGCCAGCTTAGCCAAATTAAATTGTAGAGCTCCTCTCCCTCCACCTAAGAAGCACAATGCACCCCCTAATTAGCCATGAAAGCCACCCCTTAGCCATTTTTATAAAAAACACCTCCCACAACCATGAAAAGGGTGCTGAAAATTTCTTAGAGAGACCTCCCTAAACTGACCACAAAGCTTCCCTAAGATCCGCTCAGTGCATTCCAATTGTTTTCCCTCACTAATTTCCACTACTAGAGTTTAATTTTGAGCTCAAAATCTTGTCAAAATTTAGGACAGAGCCCAATACACTTCCACAGTCTACCAAACTCAAATTAACTTCACCCACACTTTCACAATAGTGAAAGAAGCATAAGCCCCACATAAGCCCCATCAAACCCCATAAAATCCCCCTCTGAAAGCGCCCCTAACATAGCTATAGACCAACACCTAAAATTGACCGTGATCAAAATCATACCTAGGCCTTACACTAAAACCAGAGACTCAATCCTTACACTCAATCCCTAGCCTCCTCAGATCACAACAAACATGCCAAGACTCTCTGATTGAAGCTTGACTTCTCAAAGCAAAGGTATAAAATCTCTAACCCTCCCGAGCCTCTTTTGATTCTCTATTTGCTTAGAGTTAATTTGATGGCATCATAACCATATGGATATGTTCTTCTAGTCTAGAAGAGCACTTTAAAAAAAATTTCATCCAATTTGGTTAAGAAATGAGAGAGATCTTAAGGCTAGAAGATGGACGGTTCTCGGGCTAGGCTATCGGGGACGATGACAGAGTGCTATTCGATCGGGCGTGTATCTGATGGATGGTCGAGATCAAGTCGGACAGCGCTTCAGAACATAACCGTGGGCTGAGTTAGCTCTAAGATTGATGGCGGTGTCAAATGGAAGCGCACCGTGTGGAGCTTCAAAGCCTCCATAGGTTGATGTGGCGCCGCAAATTTAATTAGATAAATAAGGGATTTAAAAAATTAGAAAATGCTCCCTAACTTTAAAAATTCAAATCTTGGTGTAGGAAAATTATAAAAATAAAATAAAAATACCCTCTTTCTCAATGAACAAAGGAGAATAATTTAAAAATAATTTTAAGTTCATGTGATGTATATTTTATCTTTAATTAATAAAACACTTATTTGGATGTTTTGATTCTCCATGCATGTAGTGATATTACCATGGCTTGAAATTTTAGCATGTTGTTGCCTTTATCTTAGGGAACTTTCCCTGATTTCTCGAAAGTCAGAGAAGGTCCCTAGACAGATAATCATATTTTTCAAGTTTATGTGCATTATTTGCTTAAAATAATCATGGAAATTAACATGTTGCTAAGGAAAATCCAAAAAAAATTGAAAAGTTTATGATGACCAGAGAGCCTTTAGAAAACTTTCTCATGAGCCAAGTCATTCAAAATACACCTAATCTTCACAAACCCTAAATCACTAAGATAATTAATTTTAAAAAATACAAAAAACAAAATGACTTGATTTTTTATCCCCACCAATGTTTAGAATCCAGAGAACTCACCATAAAAATTCCAAAATATTTTGAGCTCATTTGGTAACTTAAGTTGATTTCTTAAAGATCGACAACATTTTTGGCACTAAAATAATTTTTAAAAATCA
>NW_018252985.1:0-506 GCF_001263595.1 Phalaenopsis equestris
TTCATGTCCGTGGGGGGTAGATTTTATAGAAATTGTCTAAGGGGATGCTTGGCTGGCCAATTGAGGGGTTTAGCCCCACTGCTTAGGTGTCAAGCAGAGGATCCCTCAGCTCAATTTGGGCTGCGGTGGCTTCTTGGCATGAGTTTGGGTATTAGCCATGTAGGGGCTCACGGTTTTGGTTTTAGCTTGGGTTAAAGTGGCTAAACCAGGGTAGAATCAAGGTTAAAGCTTATGATGCTCAGTAAAAATGGCACCATAGGGTATGGACATGTGGTATGACAAGTTCTTTGATTTAACCCCCTCGTTATCTCTTTAAAAAAAATTTTAAAAAATTTACCCATGAGATAAATATCAAGCTTAATCATGGGTGGATGGCTGGCTTTAAACTCAAGCCTATAGTCTAGGATGAGTTATGGTAAGGCTCATTTGACCATACCAAGCTCAATTGGTTTGGATTTGACCATAAGTCCAAGAAGGTGCATATGACCAAATCTTGTGTTTGGACT
>NW_018252986.1:0-17698 GCF_001263595.1 Phalaenopsis equestris
GGTTGAACCTAAGAGTTTAGGTTGACGTAGGTTGAATTTGAGTTGAACCTATGGATTAGATTAAGGGACTAAGCCTAATTTAAGTAAGGCTTAATGTATGTTTTAAGCTAATTTAGGTTGAACTTAATTAAGGTTTATGCTTGTTTAAGCCTAATGTGAGTAAGGCTTTAAGTATTAGTTAAGCCTAATCGGAATTAGACTTAATTAGGGTTTATGTTAGCTTGTCTCATAGTTAAAGCTTATGGAGATTAGACCTAATTAGGTTTGAAGGTTAATAAAACCTAATATGGGTAAGGTTCAATTAGATTAATTAGGTGTAATTAGGGTTAGTTTTATTATGATTTAAGGTTAATTAAACTTAATGTAAGTAAGGTTTAATGAGATTAATCATGTCTTATTAAGGTTAGACCTAATTTGAGTTTTGTGTTAATTAAACTTAATTTAATTAAGGTTTAATTACATTAATTAGTTCTTAAATTTAGTTAGAGCTAATTAGGTTTAGAGTTAATTAAGGCTAACGTAAGTAAGGCTCAATTAGATTAATTAGGTCTAAATTTGGGTTAGACCTAATTAGGCTTAGGGCTAATTAAACCTAATGTAATTAAGGTTTAATTTAATTAGGTCTTAATTTGGGTTAGACCTAATTAGTGTTTAGGGTTAATTAAGCCTAATGTAAGTAATGCTAGATTAGTTTAATTAGATCTAATTTGGGCTAAACCTAATTAGGGGTTAATTATACTTAAGCTTAATTTAATTAAGGTTTAAGGAGACTAGTTAGGTCTAATAGGGATTAGAATGAATGAGTGTTTAATTTTGCTTAAGCTTAATAAAATTAAGACTTAAGAGAGATTAGGCCTAATTAGGGTATAATTTTTCTTAAACCTAATGTAATTAAGGTTTAGAGGGGGGTATAATTAGGTCTAATAAGGGATTAGACCTAGTTAGAGTTTAATTTGTCTTAAACCTAATGTACTTAAGGTTTAAGAAGGTTAATTAGTTTTAATAAGGGATTAGAACTAATTAGGGTTTAATTTTTCTTAAACCTAATGTAATTAAGGTTTAAGGAGGTTAATTAGGTCTAATAGGGGATTAGACCTAATCAGGGTTTAATTTATCTTAAACCTAATGTAATTAAGGTTTTAGGAGGTTAATTAGGTCTAAGATGGGATTATACCTAATTAGGGTTTACATTTGTCTTAAACCAAATGTAGTTAATGTTTACGATGGTTAATTAGGTTGAATAAGGGATTAGACCTAATTAGAGTTTAATTTGTCTTAAACCAAATATAATTAAGGTTTAAGGAGGTCAATTAGGTCTAATAGGAGATTAGACCAAATTAGGGTTTAATTTGTCTTAAACCTAATGTAACCAATATTTAAGATGGTTCCAAGATTTAAGATGGTTAATTAGGTCTAACAAGGAATTAGACCTAATTGAAGTTTAATTTTTCTTAAAACTAATGTAATTAAGGTTAAAGGAGGTTAAGCTTAATTAGGATTTTTAATGGTTTAAGTCATGTTTAAGCCTAACCTTACTAGGACTTAAGAATTCATTTTATGTTCAAGGTGATTTAAACTTGGATGTTAGGATTTAGTAAATTTTAATTACCCCTTTTTTACAAAGGATATAAAGTTATAGGGTTTAAAATGTGATTTTCCAATTTTACAATTATTTCTAGAAGGATAAATGTCATTTTTAAGTCTTTCAAAAATTAGAAGTTGTCATTTTGAGGTTCAAAATCACCACCCTAAAGTTTGTAACCATTTTTTTTTTTATTTTTAATGTTTATTTTTCTGATTTTTATAATTTTCTTTGAAAATAATTTTTAAAGTTTCTTGAAAATTGGTAAATTTGATTTTAGGGATTTTTCTTGGCCTTGGAAAAAATAAGGAATGTTTCCAAGGATGAGAAGAGTGATCCGTGAAAATTTTTTGATTTTTTGAATTATAGTTAATTTTCAATAGTTAAATTACTCCAGTATAAACTTAATTATAAATAAAATATGATTCATTAATTTTAGATTATATTTTTATATTTTTCTTCTGTATGTCTTAAATCCAGAGGTATTTTTGTCATATTTTTTTATGATTTTTCTAGGTCAAGATATGCATTTTTAAAGATTTCATGAATTTTCTGGTTTTAATCAAACTCTACTTAAAGGATTTTACATGCAATTGCCAACGCAATCCTTAGACGCATTGAATGCATAAGCAGTGCCATTTGGTTGGTTGAGTTATCCACGGAAGCACATACGTGGCCTCCACAAATTCATTTGTTTCGTATGGATGAAACTGTAGTTTGGTTAGATCATGACCGTCCATTCCTACTACCTAAATAAAATTTTACTCTTCATCATCCTCCTCTTCCTCTTCTTCCTCTTCTTCTTCTTCTTTCTCTTCTTCATCTTCATGCACATAGGCTGTGATCACCTCTCAAGAATCTAATCATTGCCTCTTCAAATGTAGTAACGTGCTAGACTCTTTTCTGCTTATATTCATTATTGTAGGCATTTATGCCTTCTATACTATCTATTATGTTCAGCATCACTATAAGATCTGATTGTTGAATAATTAACTTCTACTTAATATTTTCAAGTGAAACAGAACCAGAAGTAGATGGTCTTGCAGCTGATGTGGAGGATCCATGACTACTTCCACTCCAAGATCCAATAAATGATTCAAAATTATGAACAATGTGTTTTGCAAATGGTTTCAATGGTTGCAACGTTTATTCATGTCTATCAAATTATGTTCCTGATTGTTCACATAAAGTGAAAATAAGGACAAGATATCCCAAACCGCTACCTGACCCACGTCTAGCAATGGTTTGAACAATATGCACATTAAGAGAAGCAATCTCCACTACTTTCATTTGTAGATTGCAGAAATTCAACACTGTTGTTTCCTTAGTTACTTTGTTCAGGTGATTAGTTGGAAGCAACTTTGCAGAGATGAAGTAATGTCAAGCCTTATATTGAAAATTTAATATGGAAGTTGAGAAATTGAATTTGTGATTATTTTTAATTTTCCATTCTCCTTTCTCATCTATCAGATAGGCAATTATTTCATCAAGTGATAAATCAGTCATCACAAATGCAAAAAAACTCACAATTAAATGCATTTCTCAGTTCATAAAATTCATTGATTCTTCTTCAAGTAAATTGGACTTGCTTACCTCGAACATAAATGTGGTAGTCCGTTGTCACTCAAAGATTGGCATAAAATTCTCAAATCACCGAAACAATGGCTACTTCAGTGAAGTAGTAGAACATTTCCCACTTCCTAGCAATAATCAGCCTTTCGATCTCTCCTCCCATATTTGAAAATGCTCGCTCCTGAATCAATTTTCTAGAGCTCTATTTAGTATTATAGTTATGTTGGGCTTTAAAATTAACAAATCTCCTTGCATTGAAATTTCTCATAGCCTTTCCCCTCTTTACTCTTAGTGCCATAAGAATTTCTACATAAATTCCAATAAAATCCAAATAAATTCATAATATCATAAATTAAAATCCAAAAGTAGGAATATTTGGTATAAAGCTTTTCACCATGGGTAAATCTGTGGTGAAAATTAAAAATTTCTAGGTTAAGGTGAAGCTCTTACCAAGAGAAGATGAAATCCAAGACTTTTAGGCTTTGAAATCTCCTCAAATCCATCAAGTGTGAAGCCCTAGGTTTAGTTTTGACCTTGGTTTAGAGGTAGGAGACGATCCAAAAAGTAAAAAAATGGCATTTTACATTGGTATTTCACAATTTTAAGTGATTTTGGGCATTTTTGGGAAACTGTTGCGTCAGGAACCAATCTGGCGCTTCTTGCGCCGCTTCTCTGTAAAATAGCGCATCAGGCACCAACTTGGTGCCTCGGACGCCAATGCCAAAAATTTTCAAGTTTTAATTTTTGTAAAAAATTTGCTGTGTTCCACACCACGTGAACTTCTAAAAAACTTAGTTAAACACTTATACTCATAGTTAAATAATTTTATAACACATAACTTCACAAGAAAAATATAACTCGCATTTATATATAAAATTTAATGATCACAAACTAACAGTTTTCAATCCAACACACTTAATACACGTTGAAATCAAGCTAACAAACTAACACTAAAGCCTAAATATGAAATGTTTAATAAACTATACATGGAAGGTTCCACAATAAAAATTAAATGCAGTACAAACACATAACAAAAAATATAACTACGAATTCCGTACTAAAACAAGTTTAAACATCTTCTTCACCTTCATCATCTTGAATGTTTCCAATTGATTGGTAATGCGCGTACAAGTTGTAAAATGGTCAGTGAGGAAATTTGTCTGTTGAATATTCTTCAACCCAAGCATTTTTCTTGAACCTGCGCACCAAAATTTCTTCAATATGTCCAGTGTGTTTTAAGTGTTCCTTTATCCTCCAATCCAGGTGGTCAAGCATTTCAGAAATATTTCCAATTGAATGCATAAGATTATGTAACTCATTTTCCAACTTTTTAATCCTTTTCAAAAGAGTATTTAAACTAAAGTAAGGTTGAATATGCGACGAATTTTGAGATTCTTGATCCATCAATATATTCATATCGTTGTCTTCCTCAATTCCCGTGTAGTTATAATAAACTTCTATGTCTATAGGCTTCCAAGGGAGAATAACTTTTTCCAAACTTTCATTAGGCAGTTATGACTGGCTACACAACGGAAATATGGTAGATGGATGTCCCGGTTCAGAAGTTGATCCATTGATGATTAAACCCAAAACAGACGTTATTATTAAAGCACTAACATCAATAGTTCTTCTGATTTGAGTACAATAATTCAAAATAGCACTTTCTTTCGTTACTTTACTGATTTTCATAGTAGGAAATAGTTTTGATGCAATAATGAAATGGTAGGCCTTCAAAGTAGGATTCAATAATGATGAAGAAAAACTTGCATGTTTGCTATCTCTGGTCTCCTAATTTGCATCTTCATCTTTAAGGTATTGACAAATTTCATCCATATTGTCCCTCGTAGGGACAAAATTTGCACAGTGAAAAATAGGAACACTTTGAATAAAAAACATGTTGTTTATTCTTGAAGGAGTAAATTGTACCCACTTGCCTCTAACATAGACAAATCATTGGTTAATTCCATGAAGATTAGTGTAAAATTCTATCACCACATGAGCTACTATAGCGGCAGTGGTATAGCAAAGTACTTCCCAGTGTCTCTGTGCAATAATCTCCTCCACTGAAGTAATCAGTGTGTTGAATCCTTAATTATAAAGCCTCGCTCCTTAATTAGTCTCTTCTTCACAAGAACTTGAACAAATAAGTGCTGAGCATCGAAACTAACAAACTTCCTCTATTGAAAATTCCATATCTAGTGATTTATTTAGAGTGGGAAGACGTAAAATCTAAAAAATGGTCATTTTCCTTTCGTTTTTCCCTCTTAAATATCTTTACGATTCGGCTTTAGAGAGTTACTAGAAAAAAAATCCCACCAAAAACCATCAAAAGCCGACTTTTGAATCTTCCTAAGTAGTTTCCGTCACCACGACACTTATGGCTCCGAACTGGCACTTTTGGCACCAACTCTCTCGAAAATGGCGCCTCTGGCGCCAGTTCAGATTTTTGCTCCTTTTCATTTTAAATCCAAATGACTCTAAAATGTTTCATGTAAGTCATAAATAAAGATGTTTTAATGTATTTTCTTCATATATAAATCTCTCAAATACACAAAATTCATAAAGAAAGCATAAATTTATAAATATAATACTACTTATAAAAACAGATAAAATCATAAACAAGCATAAACCTGGGTTTCCTCTGATGAAGCAATTGGTTTAATATAGTTAGCCCGACATTCCCAGTCATTACTCTTGGTGACCCAACATTATAATCTTATTAAAAACTGGTCGTTAACTATCAAAATATGGTTTCAATATGTGCCCATTCACTTTAAAAACCTTTCCAGTCTTGGGATCTTCAATATTAACAACTTCATAGGGATAGAATTTTACAATTGTTAATGGTCCTACCCCCAAGACTTCAGTTCTCTAAGAAATAAGTTCAATCTTGTATTGTATAATAAAACTTCTTCTCCAGGCTTAAATTCCTTATTTATTATCTTTTGATCATGCCATTCTTTCTTCTTTTGATCATGTCATTCTTTCATTCTCTCCTTTTCTAGCATTATCATAAGATTTATTCTTAATCACTTCAAGCTCATTCATGTGCAATAATCTTTTCTCACCAACATCTTTTAATGTAAAATTAAACTCCTTAACCGCCCAAAAAGTTTTATGTTCCAATTCTACTATTAAGTGACAAGTTTTCCCAAAAATTAATCTATATGAGGACATTGCTATATGTTTCTTATAAGTTGTCCTATAAACCCATAATATAGTATCTAATCTAGTAGACCAATCCATTTTATTACGATTGATAGTTTTTTCCAAAGTTCTTTTAATTTCACGATTATATACTTCTGCTAAACCACTAGTCTTAGGATGGTAACCAGTTGTAATTTATTCATAATATTATATTTTTCCACTAACCTTGCAATTGTTGCATTCCTGAAATGAGATCCTCCATCGTAATGACTATTCTCTACATTCCATATCTTGTAAAAATATTTTTGATTAAAAATTTTGAAAGACTCCGAGCATCACATCAAGGTAAGGAGATTGCTTCAATCCATTTTAACACATAATCCACTACAATCAATATATATACATTTCCAAATGATGTTACAAATCATCCCATAAAATCCAATCCCCATGCATTAAAAATTTCAACTTCCAAATTAAAATTTAGAGGCATTTCATTTCTTTTTAAAATATTACCTACTCTCTGACACCGATCACATGTTTTTATATATATATATTAACATCTCTAAATAGAATAGGCTAATAAAACTTAGATTGCAAAATTTTGTGGAAAGTCTTCCATTACTAAATTGACCTTCAAATTCAGAATCATGACATTTTTGGATAATTTTCTGAATTTCTCTATAAGGCACATGATCTTAACTTTCTATATATAGAGATGTAAAATATGATGTATGTTATTATATTTATAATATTTCAATATGGGATACTATACAAGTGTACATTTCGTTATCAAGTAGTATAGAAATTTCTGATTAAGTCCCGAATATCGAACCCACAGGAAGGATTATTTTTATATAACAAAATACTTAGCAATATATATTCTTACTGAAACTTAAAATTCTATAATAGGAATAAAAGTTTGATTCTTTTTGTATTTTTTGATAATTGAAAATAAAGTAGGCAACTAATTAACTTAACTAAAATACTTGCAAGATAAAGGCAATATAAGTACAATATTTTTTTCCTTATCATGAATTTGTGAAAAACATAGAAATTCAGTTGTGGAAGTATGTTAAATGTGTTGTGCTAAATAGGAGTACTAATAATTTAGGGTTTGAACAGTCTTGAAGACCGGCTAGGTAGGGAAGATCTAGCTCTCACTCTAGAGTTCCCTCTTCTCCCTCTACCTGAGGGCTAACATCTCTTATCAAAACCTAAAAATATAAATCAAATTGGGGGCTTTAGTCTGTCACTCTAAAGTCCTCTAATTCTACACCCTTGAAAATATATTTCCCTATTTATTTGCACTCAAGCCCATGAGCTACATTCTCATTCATGAAATCAATATGTGATTACAACCATTTGTAAAAGCTACTAACTCTTCTTACAGTAGTTGGTGGAGGTAGGTTAGATATTACTTGAATTTTTTTTTGGATCTACTTCCATGACATTTTCTGAAATTTTATGCCTAAGAACAATTCCTCCTGCAACCAAGAATTGACATTTTTCCCAATTTAATACTAGATTCATCTTTTCACACCATTCTAGAACTTTCTCTAAATTACTTAAAGATATTACAAATCAAGTTCAAAACACAGAAAAATCATTCATAAAAACTTCTATCCCTTTTTAAATTAAATCAGTGAAAATACATATCATAAATCTTTGAAATGTCACAGGTGCGTGCCATAAACCAAAGGGCATTCATCGAAAGGCAAAAGTACCACAAAAACTAGTAAACGATGTCTTATATTGATCCTCAGAAGCAATTAATATTTGATGATAATCGATATATCCATCTAAAAATTAAAAATATCTATGCCTAGTTAGCTTATCCAACGTCTGTTCCAAAAATGGTAAAGGAAAGTGATTCTCCTGGTGGCTGAAATTAATTTTCTATAATCTATGCAGATTCACCATCCAGTGAGTTGTCTTATTGGTATTAATTCATTGTTCTTGTTTGTCACTAAAGTCGCACATCCTTTCTTTGGAACACAGTGAATTGGACTCACTCAAGCTCTGTCTGAAATAAGATATACCATTCCCGCATCTAACCATTTTAAAATCTCTTTCTTAACAACTTCTTTCATCATCGAGTTTGATCTCCTTTGAGGATAAACTTTCGGTTCATGATGATCTTCCAATAAAATTTTTTGAGTACAAATTGGATGACTAATTTCGTTAATATCAGCTAATGTCCATCCAAAGGCATTCTTATATCTTTTTAAAGTTTCCTACAACTTTTGTTCTTGTGCTTCAGTTAACTCTGAAGATACTATAACAGGTAATGTGGATAAATCTCTTACAAATGCATATTTTAAATGTGTAGGAAGTATTTTCATATCTAGTTCAGGAGTTTTCTCAATCGATGAAATCAAATTTTTGTTATTATCCATAGGATCTAACAATTCAAATTCGGGATGTCATATTGACTTTGCAATATTAAATGTGACCTCTTGATCAATAAGTCTCACCGTTAATCTCATAATCCAAAGTTTCATTTTCAGTTTTCTTTTCAAATGTATTCATGAAATATTCATTGCTTAAATAGTCATTAATTTGCACTCTGAAGCATTCATCCTCTCTTCCTTTTGTGGGATGTCATATTGACTTTGTAATATTAAATGTGACCTCTTGATCAATAAGTCTCACCGTTAATTGTTCTTTTTGCACATCTATCAAAGCTCTTCCAGTGGCAAGAAATGGTCTTCCTAAAATGACAGGAATTTCTTTATCTCCCTCCATATCTAAAATAATACAATCCACAGGAAAGATAAATTTATCAACCTTTACCAAAACATCTTTTATAACTCTTTTAGGATAGATAATCAAAAGATCAGCTAACTAAAGAGTTATAGCAATAGCTGAAATTTCTCCTAAACCCAACCTTCTAAAAATGAATTGGGGATAAGATTAACACTAGCTCCCAACTCACATATAGCTTTTCCAAAAAATCTTTCACCAATAGCACAAGGAATTGTAAAACTATCAGGATCATTAAGTATGTTAGGAAGCTTTTATTGAGTTATAATGCTACACTCCCCACTAGTGCAACTATCTCACTATCTGTAAACTTATATTTTTTATTAAGTATATCCTTCATAAACTTTACATAGCTTGGCATTTGTTCCAAGGCTTCAAAAAATGGAGTTTGTTTTTGTCAATTTCCTCATTATTTCCTAGAATTTTGTAAGTTGATTATCTTTGTTTTTCTGCTTCAATCTTTGAATAAATAGAGGTGGTAGTCTTTCTACAGTAATTTTCGTTAGTTTGATAAGATATTCTGACTCAAAATGAAAATCTTCATTATATTTTTCATTTTCCACCCCTTCTTTTTCAACTTCAACTTCATATTCTTTTTAAACTTTTGTTTCCAATTCTTTTCCACTTCTTTTTTTTTTTCACTTCTTAGTTGAATAGCCTTAATTTGATTTTTTTCTGTTCTTTAAGATTAACTTCAACATTAGTAGGCAACGTTCCTAGAGGTCTATTGCTAGGTATAGTAGCAATATATCCCAATTGATTTTCTATGTTTCTAATTGAAGCTCCTTAACTTTGTAATTGACTTCACATTTGGAATATTAATTCTTCCATTGACAAGTTCTCCTTACACTGTAAATTGTTATTGAAACCTGGAGGGTAACAAGGTTTGTAGTTTGATTTCCCTTGATTGTTGGATTTTCCAAATGGATTTGTAGCTTTTTTCCCTTATTGCATATTAACAACATTAGAGTTATTATTACTACAACTAAAATTTGGGTGACTTCTCCATCCAGGACTATGGAAATTTGATAAAGGATTATTAGATAAGTTTTTAGTGAAATTTAAAGTTTCTTAAGAATATTGAAATTCTATCATTTGTCCAAGTGATTTTCCTCAAGCACAAAAGGTGTATGAGAATAATTCATTCCATATTAATCTATCTGCTTTGATATTACAACAATTTGAGCAGGCAACAAAGATATTGCATCAGAATAAATAATAGTAGATACTCTTTTTGGGTTTCCCGTTTTACAAGGCCATTAAATATTATTAGTTGGCATCTCTTAAATTAAAGAATACACTTAATCAAATGGTTTTGACCTTAATGATCCACCAGTGACACCATCAATTATTGATCTAAGAGACACGACCAATCCATTATAAAAAGTTTGAATTATTAACCAATATGAAAATGCATGATGTGGACACTTCCTAAGGAGATCTTTAAATCTTTTCTAAGCTTCATAATTTGATTCCTCTTCAAACTGACAAAAAGTTAGAATATCATTTTTATGTTTAGTAGTTTTGATGGTAAGAAATATTTAGACAAAAATTTTTGTGATAAGTCTCCCCAAGCTCTGAAAGATCCAGACGCTAGCGAGTTTAACCAAATCTTAACTTAATCCCTTAGAGAAAAAGGAAAATTCTATGTCTGATGGCATCATTCGACACTCCATCATATTTAAATATAACACATAATTCTAGAAAACTAGCAAGGTGTAAGTTAGGATCTACAGTTGGTGTTCCCAAAAACTTATTATTTTGCATCGTTTGGAAAATAACAAGTTTAAGCTCAAAAGAATTGGCAGCTACAACAGGGTTTTATATACTCAGATGAATTTCATCTGCTACAGGATTAGTATAACCTCTTAGAGATCTTTGATGATGTTCGTTTTATTTTTTAGAATTATTCAAGTTGTAAGCCATTTTTTTCAAATTATCTATCTCTTTTTCATGTTTTTGAATTTTTCTAATTATTCATTTTAATCTATGATCTTAAACTACGTATACACAAACACAATAAGCAATAAAAATAAGCAAACACTCTCAAATATAAAAATATTTAATGAAACCAAAAATAGTTTTTCAGTTCAAATTAAATGTTCTTAATTATAAAGTAATTTACTATTTCATCCCAGCAACGACGCCAAAAACTTGATGCGGTGGTCGACTAGCATTAATAGTAAATATGCAGTTCAATCCTAATAAAAATAAATTTAGTATAAATAATTTTATCTTTTATAAACTCTAAGCTGCCAAACCCTTAATAATAACGTAAGTATACGTATTGCTCAAGTAACAAATGACTCTAACGGAGTCTTAAGTACCGATCCCACAAGGAGTTGGAAATTATTATGGTTATAGCATCAAAAATAATATTTAAAATATTAATTCCACTAATAATATCAAGAAAATGGCGCAAGTGCCCGTTTCTGGCACTTCTGGCGCCACCTCTCGGAAAAATGGAGCCTCTAGCGCCAATATAGCTCCTGTGGCACCAGGATCATGAAAATTTCCATTTTGGCTCCAAATTTCCTAATTTTTGCTACTTTTTGCTTCAAAATCCTAAAATTGATATACCTGAAACAAAAACATGAAAATACCATTCTTTAAAGTGCAATGTCGCCAAAGTAAACATAAAATGTATACATAAAATAATACATTATTTTGGTGTATCACGTAAAGATAACCCAATGAAATTGTTAGTTTGTTGATGGTTTTGAAGAGGAGAATATGATTATCTTGTGTCCAGTAGTTTATCATTTAGTTTTTGAAGTATTGTGGGAAAAAGGGTGAAATTAATTATGAAGAAGTCTTAAGGAAAAGTAAACTATAGGAGAGCCATAGTTCCTTGTTAGCAAGGACTTACATTCTACAGTAAGAGAGAGAATGACTGTCAAATTCCATTGAGGGAGGTCTTATATCATTTTGCAAAAGTGTCTAATGAGGTTTTGGGAAAGGAAAGCTGTGAGACTTATTTCTTATTCCAAAGAGAGAAGCTAAAAGAATGTCGTAACTCAGTGTTAGGAAGGCCTTATATATGATAGCAAAGAGAGAGAAGATCTCACATTCCATCTAAGGAGGTCTTATACCGCCACATAAAATGTCAAATGTTGTTAATGGGAAGGAATGCTAGGAGACTAATATCCTGTGCTAAGGGAAAAGTTAAAGGGAAGCAATAATTCCATGCTAGGAAGGTTCTACACCCAGTAACAAAAGAAAGAATGGATACCATAATTTGTTAAAGGAGGCTTTATACACTCTCTCAAAATATCAGGAATAAAATACAAGGTTACTCACTCATAACGGATGAACCAACCACCAAAAAACACCCAAGAAAGGAAGGAGAAGATATATACATACACCTATGTATATATATTTTCCAACAACATAGTCTGAAAAAATCAAAAAATACAAATCAGCCCCCAAACAAAGCAAAACATTTGAACACCAAGTAACAAAAAAGTAGCACAACCTCAGTAGCAGAGCAGGACTAATCATGGCCTCAAACAATGTCCCAACAATCATTTTAGCACTCTTAGGTAAGGAATTTGAAGTTTGTCCGAAGTTTGTCCGCCATAGTTAGTAAGTGCGGGGGGAGAGGATTATGGAAACCTCAGGATGTTCAGCATTAGCACCCTCCATAGCCAGGAAATTTGCAGGTCTGTTAGCTTCCCTATACACAAATGAGAAGTGTATCTTACTTCCAATGCTGAGCTTTTTAATTCTGTGAAGCCATTGATTAATATGCCAAGAGGAAAACATCTTAAAATTTAGTAGCTCCACCAGCAGGGCGGAGTCAGCAACAGTCCACTGCCACTTATTCTCCTTAGCAAATTTTAATGCCCAATATAGGGCAACAGCTTCAGTGTCCAAAGCATCTTTAGCAATATAAGGGGCCTTATAGAATAGCAAAGTATGCCCTGTGTGATCTCTAAAAATTCCCCCAATACCTGCTCTCTTGTTCGTGTAGCTTCCATCAGTACTGATTTTAATGAAAGGGTAAGGAGGTCTCTCCCATCTAAGCTTGATGATCTTAATATTATTAGTACCCATGTAAGTTATGGTCTGCAGGATCTTGGGGAACTTCCTCGAATTTATCAGCCTATTTAGGTAAGACCAGCAGTTAGTCATCACCCTTGTAGCTCTGGCCTCCCTCTCCTCATGTTTGGCTATGTTTCTAGCCATTCAAAAGAACCAAGCAACAATGAAGGGGATTGGCATGAGATTAATCTCTTTCCAATCTTTAATACAGTTTGTAATGTTATCTCAATCAATGTTTATCAAGTTGATAGTCATTTGGAAAGTCAATCTATTCTAAACCTCCTTAGCAAAATTGCACTTGAAGAATAAATGATCCCTTGAGTCCTGATCAAGCTTGCATAGGTGGCATCTAGAAGGACCTTTCAGGCCTTTTAATATCAAAATATAATCAGTAGGAAGTATTTTACTAAGAACTCTCCAAGAAAAGAACCGCATGAAAGGGGTAAGGTGTTTTTGGAAAGAGGAAACATTCCACTGGCAGGTGTCCTAACTGTACAAATAGTTATGGATATCGTTTGAGATACTAGCTCTGGTCCTATTCATCAAGTTAAGTTGATCATTAACTTTTCTGTCAAATTGGGTAAAAGAAATGTAGCTGACAGACTGCTCCTTCAGTAGACTCCTCAAGAGTTCCTCTGACCATACATTGTCAACCCAACAGTCCTTAACCAGTATATCCCTTTTCTTTTCACCCTGCAAAGGTTCCAAATAATCAGTAGGACACCAGTTGTCTTTATAGAAATTAAATAGAAATTAATTTCCCCTTGGCCCAAATCCCATCTTAGCAGCTTTTCAATGTCTTCTCTGGCCTTAAGCATCTAAACCCAAATTCTGGAGTCTCCCACCTTCCTAGTGACCTCCCCAGGGTGAACAAATTTACAGTATTTTGGCCTGCATGAAATTGGCCCATAAGCTTTCATTTTGTCTGAATTTAATCCAAATCTTACACAGACTAAAGTGTTGCATCTGGTGCAAACCTTTAAATCCCAAACCACCAGCCTCCCATGGTTTAGCCACTTTTTGCCAGCTTGCCATAGCCACTTGTTTCCTGTTCCTAGCCCACAGAAATCTGTTGAATGTTCTTTCCAACATCAAAGAGGTACTTCTTTTCATTGTAGCCACTTGGAGAACATACAAAGAGATAGAGGTAAGAATTCTCTTAAGGAGGGTGATCCTACTACCATTGGACAAATAGGAGTTAGACCACCCCTGAAGAGTAGAGGTTATCTTATCAATAACCTCATCAAATTAAATAAATTTTGTTCTTCCTCTAGTTAGGTGAATCCCCAAATAATTGAAAGGAAGGCTCAAGCTAGAGAAACCATTGTAAGATTGCATCCATCGCTTGGTTGGTAGAGAGACTCTTTTGCTGATCATAATCTCACATTTTTCCTTATTTACCTTTAGGCCAGACACCTGTTGGAAATGTTGAAGGCACTCCATAATGGACTTGGTAGCAGACTTAGAAGCCCTAGTAAACATTAGGATGTCATCAGCATAGATCAGATGGCTGATGTCCATCTTAGCTCTATTGTGATAAGAGTTGAAGCTTTTCCAATTCTCCTTGCAGTCCATCAGTCTAGAGAAGTAGTCCAACACCAAGCTAAAAATGGTAGGGGATAATGGGTTCCCTTGCTTAAGCCCTCTAGTAGCTTTAAAGAAACCATGGGCTTTACCATTTATAAAAAATGAGTTTATGTTATCCTCAAGCCGCCTCTGCAATGTTTCTCCAAATCCTGTAAAAGTTCTTGAGCCAGGATAGCACTCCCTGGAAAAACCCTAGCCTCCAAGCATTCATTGATGAAATCCCAATTGACCATGTCATAAGCCTTCTTTAGATCAAGCTTAAAAATGGCATTTCCCCCTCTGCAATGTTTCTCCAAATCATGTAGAAGTTCTTGAGCTAGGAGGATGTTATCCTCAATGCTTCTGCCATTCACAAAGGCAGCTTGGTTAGTGCTAACAAGTTGAGGTAAAACAGGTTGAAGCCTGTGAGCAATAATTTTACTTATGGTCTTGCTTATAACATTGTTTAGACTCAGAGTTCTGTAATGATTCTAGCTTTTTAGACTCAGAGTTCTATAATGATTCCAGCTGTGCTTGATAGAGGTCTTAGGAATGAAGACAATAGTAGAAGCACTAAAATAGTTAGGAAGTGAGTTTCCTTTGAAAAAATGTATGCTTTCTTGTACAAGTCTGCAGTAAACCCATCAGGTCTAGCAGATTTAGAACTGTCAATGGAACTCAAAGCACTTTTAATCTCCTCCTCATCATGAAGATCATTCAAATGAAGATTTGCAGTGAACTTCTTGCTGTCAGTAAACAAATTGCTGTCAATTTGCACTCTATCACTGATGGTCCCATTCATTAGGCTATGGCAATACTGCACATTCCTGCCTGAGACAAACACCATTCTGGTCCTTGATCGAGTGTATAATGTTGCATTTTCTTTGGTATTTAATGCAAGCATGGTAGAATTTAGTGTTTCTATCTCCTTCAGCAAATTTTGATTTGGCAGCCTTTTGTTGAAGGAAACGTTCCTACCACTGAATAGCATTTAAGAGTCTCTCATTTGCCTTAAGAAGAACAGCCTCATCAATCCTCCCTTTGCCATGCTCCTCCTCCAGATCAGTTACCTCCTTTTCAGCCTTATCTACAATCAGCAAGAGGTCTCCAAAAGTATTCCAGCTCCACTGTGTAAGGGCTTTGACCACCTTCTTTTGATTAATCCACAGGTTGATGAAGGGGTTAGGATGAAGGTCATTCTTCCAATGTTCTTTAATAATATTCAAGAAGTTTAAATGTTGAGACCACACAAAAGAGCTTTTTTGGTTAGTCCCCTTATTCCCTATAGTGATCAGAAAAGGCCTATCGTCTAAGCTAGCAGGGCTTAAGTGAGTAATGGATGTCTGCAAGAACTTTTGGATCCAATTTTCATTGGCAAAAAATCTATCCAACCTTTCCCACAAATCCTTCCTTCTCCAAGTAAAGGTAGGACCACTAAACCCCAGGTCAAATAACCCATTTTTTTGGATATTATCATTAAAGAATGATATATTGGTGGGGTTGGCTCAGCAAGAGAGGAAATACAACTGAAGTCTCCTCCCACCAGCCAGGCCTTATCAATTGAACCTTGGATGAGCTGCAAGGATTCCCACAGATCAATTCTAGCAGCTTTTCTAGCTTTAGAGCTACCAACATAGACAAAAGAAGCAAAAACTTCCATGTCCATAAAGCTAAGATTCATATGTAAGATTTGGGTATGATTAAGTAAGATAGAGCACTTCATTTCTTTCCTACAAAAAACCCAAGTTTTGTTGCTGATATTAGTGAACAGATTGAAGCCAGGGAAGACTTTTGCAATTTTCAAAGTGTTGAGATGAAACATGGGTTCCAAGATGGCTATGCACCAAAATTTATTCTTTTTATTAAGATATTTGAGTCTTTTTAATGATAAGGGGTGGGCATCCCCCCTAGTGTTCTAGTACAGTAGATCAATCATGGAGAGGGGGAGAAGAATAAGGATGGGACCTGGACCTAGTCCTCCCTCTTATTTTGTTAGAGCCCATTTTTATCTGATTGATATGAACCTCCAATCTCCGAAGCTCCTTTCCTTTTCCAAGGTCTTGTCCTTCTGATTTGTAGTTCTTTTTCTTCTTAGTTTTCTGAATTTGCCAATCTGACTCCAACTCTTTGTTCATAGCTTCTACCAGTTTCTGGCTGGGGGATTCCACCACTAAATCCACCGCTTGGTTCATTACATTTATGGGAGATGGGGAGGCAAGTATCTCCTCCCCCATTGTCTCAACCTCTGATTGGATCTCCAATTTATTATCCTTTGTAGATATTTGACCAACAACATTGCTACCATTTCTAACTGTCCCTGCCACACAGGAGGAATACTTTTGGACGAGAGACTCATCTGTCCCTGCAGCAGTAGTGGTCTTCTTTTGCACTTTTTTGTTTCCAACTTCCTGGAGATTGATGTTGGCATCATCCAACTCCTGCTGAGGTTGTTGGTAAACCCTTCTATTAGGGGGTTTCAACATATAGCATCTCTCGCTATTATGTCCAAACATTTTGCAATGTTGGCAATAATGTGGTCTTTGCTCCATGATTACTTCTTGCCAAAACCCACTCTGAGTGTCCCCAATCCAAATTCTCTTAACATCAAGAAGGGTAACATCCCTTTCCACTAAAATTCTTGTACTGGCTGGTCTGGCCTTATTAAAAGTAGCAGCATCAACCTTCAAAGGTGTACCCAAGGTGCACCCAATATTGAACAATGCATTCAATTTAAATAGGTGCAAAGGCAGTTTAGGTAGCTTAAAATCATATAGGCACTGTGGGACGTTCTTGTGATGGGTCATAATCAGGTGACCATTTTAAAATTTTCATTTCTGTTCCAGCTATGATGATGGATTGCTTTGCAAATATTCTGGCATAGTCCTATATAAATTAACATTATATCTAATAAAATAACAAATTAATAACTTAATCAAAAAATCATATTTATTTATTTTTTTCATTGTATTGCCTCAGATATATTAGATATAACAATATATATATATATATATATATATAACAATA